>NC_056740.1:98646721-98704221 GCF_019279795.1 Protopterus annectens
ATATGATTTAGTGAACCAATTCATGATATGGTATTTTGGTATTTAAACTGTAGAAATTTCATTGTAAACCAGTTTGATGCGATCTCAGCTCTAGTGCCAGTTTTGAAGACAAAAGCACTTACTACTTTGGTTTACATCCCAATGTTATATCCTACTCTTTTCACGGTTTTAATGAGCAACAATAAAAAATGGTGAATTACAATACAGCATCCATTTTCTTCGCTGGGTGAATTGTTTGGTGATGTTTTGCATACACTGGCTTTCTTTGTGGGCATGGATTTGTGTGTGTGTGTGTGTGTGTGTGTGTGTGTGTGTGTGTGTGTGTGTGTGTGTGTCTGTATAGGTTCACGTGTGTGTCTGTTGAGTGCATATGCATGTTTATATGTGTGTATTGTGTGACTATTTTAACACAATGCATGGGCTGGTAAGAACACTAGAATGTTCATGTCTAGTAGTGCAGTGTTAGATTCAGATTCATAGTGTTCCTTTGTATAGCTTTACCTGGTCTTTGAATCAGGGATTCTCTCTTGTTGTGCTTATTGACTAAACTGCATTAACCAATTAACATGGATGGACAGAATCTCTGTGACTCCCCCCATCCAGGTGTGATGCAGGGAGTGTCCTCATTATTGGGGGTGATAGACTGTCCAATAAATCATTCATAAACTACTGAGGTAATGCATTTACATATGATAAGCCTTTTTTATGCAACAGTGACCAAGAACTGAGCCCTAAGAGGCAACTATTGCAAAATATGATGCTAAGAAAAGCCTAGAGCCTCTTTATTTTTATGTTTATATATATGTATGTATGCATGCATGATTGCTGGTATGTATTTATGTACGTGTATGTATGCAGTTATGCAGGGTAATTAATAAGTTGCAAGAATAATTAACTTGATAGAATCAGTATATTTATCTGTTAGGAGAATTGACAGTTTAAGCAATTTGCACTATGTACGCCAAGGGCATTTTTTTGTGTATGAGTCTGTAGCCATTAGAAGTAATTTACATTTTTAGCATTGCAATAATGATTTAAAAGCAATTGCAAATACTTGTTGTAATAAGTATTGGTAGGTATTACTCCTAAAGGATGGTTACACTACAGTCAAATATTTAATGCTACAGCTTTTTTCTTTATTGAAATGTGAGGTGCAATTGTACAGTTTGATTTTATTTTTATGTTTTAAAAGAAGTGTGCTTTGTGCACACTTGGATGTAAAAGCACCTCTGCTAAGTGTTCGCATGTTTTGCCACATTTTCAAACCTGCATTATTGTAGGTCAGAGATAATCAATTACTGTGTCACAAATGCTTTTGTTCATCTGGTAACATCCTGCTGAGAGGATTTTAACTGCCACACAAGAGTCCCTAGGCACATGTAAGTCATGTCATTCTCATAAGCTCCACATTTATCAAGGAAACATTTTTTTTAACACACAGCCATCTTTAGTTTGCACTAATACCTACACCTTGGTATAGATAAGTCTGATGACTTTTAAATGAATTTAATGAAAACATTAAAAGTTAGTCCTATACTATAAATATATCATATTAGCAAATGTTTCAGAACCTTGAATATATACTGAACAGCTTAAGAAACTGAAAATATTTTGGAAAGTATTATTTCACATATTTCCTTCCTCAGATTTTAAGACTGTAGAGTGCGAGCCATTGTGGTCGCTAAAACAACAATTCTATAAAAATAATTTTCATTTTATATAGTGCTTATTTAAACTGGAACATGTTTTCAAGTGCTTAATGTTTCATCCTGTCACACTCTAACTGTACTTCTGGAAATTATTTACATGATTTAAATTATTACTGAATTTATTTTGAAGTTCTACAAACATAAATGTATTAGTTTAGTTGATATCTAGAAAAAATGATTTGTTTCTTCTGAATCATTTGGCATCCCAGTTGAAGTCTTAGATTTATTATTTTTTTCTCAGAAATGAAACCTACTTCTTTGTGGAATATACAAGTGCAGCCATGAAAAACAGAAAATGTGTTTTAATTGCTTTGTTGGCAATACTCTTTTGTGCAATAATATTATAATGGTCCCAGAAGGAGTCATTGTTAAGTGTTTAAATGCCTGATTCTTTTTTGGCCTTGATTTGTGCTGTTTCATTCTGCATTTTCCCAGTTTGCATCATATCTGTAATACGACTTGATATTGTCAAACGACCATGACTTGATACTACAAGCCTGCTTCACTTTCTTAAGTCATGTTAACATTCTGACAATTTCTTAAAGGATCTAACAGATGTGGAAGAGGAGAGATAGAGAATTAGAATAAAGAAGTGTGAGAAGATAATTAGCAGTGTACAAATACCATGATGAGTTCCATTTAATTACATCAAATACCAAATGTATTAGTTTGTTTAAAATCTTAATGCATCTGATTTAAACATAGAAAAGAATAAACACAAATAAATGCATAAATACTATGCTGACAACAAGGGATACTTGTCTGCCATTAAACGTTAAGAAAAACAACTAAATTCCCTGAGCTGTTTAGATATGCCCGGTAAAAAAGGAACAATTTATGGGAACTCTTAAAAGATGCCAACAAAAGAAAACTTTCTGAGTCAATGTGGTAGTAAATTCCAAAGAAACAGTGCTAGACGTTTCTAGCCATACACTTCAAACTACTTACAGCCCCACCGAGGTTGACCAGAGGGTTTCCACACCAAGCCGTAGGAAACAGCAGCTCTTCAAAATATGAAGGACACAAACTGTCAGGCAGGGCTTGTGCAGGTGGGCTTATGCAATTTATCTATAAATATTTATTTTTTTTAACATTTATTCCATAATCTTATTTTTCTAAGCAGTGGATAACATACAGCAATCAGATCTCATTGCACATACAGTTAAAAAAATATCTTTGAAAAGAAAAAGTTGAAACAGCACAGCCAGAAATACTGCACCCACCTTAGTGATGAGATCAGTATGCCTCTGATGCCTGCTTTCACTGCAGACTGTTAAAGGCACTTCTGTAGGGTAAGAGGTTGCTGAGCTGTGAACTGAAACAGTCATTTGAAAAATACATTTGCCTGAGGCTTATTACTGCCTTTTTTCATACGGGGAAATCATTGCTTCTTTTTTTTAGCTTATTAACTTAGTATCTGCAATTCTTGTGGACAAATTGCTGAAATTAGCACTTTTGCTCTGCTGTCATGTTATTGCGTTTAAACAGCACTGGTCTTTTGCACTTCATTCGTATTGTACTGCTATTCATCTTTGCTTTGCTGACTGCATTGGTATTAAGTTTAAATGATACTGCACTATTTTGCCTTGGTGCTTTGGTTTTGTTACACACTACTGGCATCGTTTAAGATTATACTGCAGTGTTGTCTGTTATTCATATGAAATATAAAAACTAATTTACTTATTATCTGAGTTACCGACTGCACCTTTTGATAATTATATAATTATATTATTATAAATAAACATATTTTTAAACATACTTTTTGATATTTGGTGCAACTGTTTACCTATACTGTAGCTATTTCTGTACTGTTCTGTGCCCCCCCCCCCACAGGGTCTCCACTGAAAACAGGTTTCTGACCCAGTCGGACACTACCTGGTTAACAAATGTAAATAAATAAACAAAGTAATTGGTGTTGTTGCATGTCTGCTTGTTACTGACAACTCTAGTGTAACTGTATTTAAAGCTTCTGTTCTTCAGTACCATTCTAGAGAGTAGAGGTTATCTGCGTGATGTACCTTTATTACTTCACTGGATACTATACTGTTACTGCACTTGAAACTATTCATTTACATTATCTGTTGCTATTACAGTTAACTGCATCTAGATCCATTGAGTTAAACTACCATCATTCATTGTTTTTATTGGCTGGGTGGGAACCATATCAATCCACTATGTAAGGTATTGGCATAAATTTGCCATGGTTACTGATTCCCTCATCGATCACACATAGTCTGACACTTTTACATTGCTTTTTGCACTTAAGACTACTACAGCAGTCACAGCTCAATATTTTATCCTTTTGCCATATTCTAGTGTATCACTATTTTTAGTGCAGTCAATTATACTCTTCTGTTTCATACCAGATGTATGTTATTAACCTGTCATGCACCCTTTTTTCTGCACTGGCTAGTATCTAATTTCAGTCAGCTGTTTCCCCCACTGTAGTTAGCCTGATAGCACTTCGTATTTTGAGGAAGTGGGGTAACTGCCTTATGCTTACCAAAAACTCTCTATTGCTTCTTCAAACTGATTCAGTACGTAAGAGGCATACGTATTTATTTAACCTAGAGGTTACCTTCTCACCTCAGAGCACATTTGTAAGCATAACACAAATACTCCCACAGAGCAGAGCTCTTCCACTAAACCAGCTTATACTGAGGTTGCTAAAAGAGCACTGTCTAAGCATCCCAGGCTAAAGACTAGGAAACCTCAGACATTAACTCACACAGCTACACACATCCTCTTCACCCTCTTCAGCCTTCACACCTACACCTAGGACACATGCCTCTAAATAGCACAAGGATGAAGACTCCAAGCCTTTATGGCTCACTGAGACTGCATTAAATCATGGTAATGCATCAAAATGTTACTACACAGTCAATTTGCCCTACTACTAACCTTCGTATTTTATCCTTATATCTTGACTAATAAACCATGTGTTGTATAATATTATACTATACTGAGTACAAAATTAATGTATGTAGTTGTTTTACTATTGTGGACCTTTTCTGCTATGCTATGTAATCAAATTTTATTACCTCATCAACAAACTTTTATTGCATCATATTTCTCACTATGTGGAGCTTTTCTACCCAGGCCTCTGCTGAAAATGGTTACTGCCCAGGTAGACTTTCCCTGTAAATAAATGTAAAATAAATAAATAAATAAAAATAAATGTTTTAGTAATAGGTGACTTTATTGTAAGGCATATAGACACAAACCCTCACTAGGCTAGTTGATAATAACATGGTTACAATTATCTGTCTTCTCTGGAGCCAGGATCCAGGACTTAACAAGTGTTCTTAAATCCTTCCATTGTGACCAACATGATTATGATCTCGTAGTTCCACGTGGGGGTGAATGACATTAGACATTCTATGCAAAGGCAAATGCAGAAAAATGTGATCGAGATTATGTATATTTGTGTCTGAGTTAGGAAAGACACTGGACTTGAGTGACATATTGCTATCACATAGAATGATGCTGAGATTCAACGAGAAGATAATTAGCTTTAATAATTGGTGATCTAGTTGTTGTCATTCTAGGGGGATCCAGCATGTTTTAACTAAGGACAAAATCACTGATAAGCTCTCCTGCTTTGCCAGAGATGATCTATAACTCTCTTACAAGCATAAAGTCTTTGCTGCCCCTGTACTGCCTTTTTCATAGGCAGGGTCCATCTGATAGACCTTCCAACCTAGTAAAGTCTAATTTGGAACATATTAATGCGGCTCCACTTAATGCCAGGAGCCTTATTAAAAAGGACAATACTTGAGGGTCTCCTGCAACTTGAACACATTCATATATGTGCAGGTGTAGAAACATTGTTGAAGAGCAATTCCCTCTGTTCATGAGTATAATGCTTCTGATGTCTTCAGACCTACTTGCAATTTTGGGGGAGTATCAGCATTTGTCAAGCATATCACCTCACACCAGATTCCTTGAGACACAAAATGTGATCTCTTGGAAGTTCAAATCACCATAAACAAGTCTTAATGCCACTTCATAGCTAGCTGTACAACACCCTCTATGTCCCTGTCAGACCATGACAGTTATCTTAATCCCTTAGCTGAAATTCCTTTTAGACCTAAGACCTTTCTACTGGGGGAAGTCACCACCCATCAGTAAATTGCTCACCTACACTGGCAATGGCTGATGTGCCCAGCACTTATTTGACATTATAAATGCAAACACTCTTTTGCAAATGGTTAATCATCTTTCTTGGGGCACCAATATCCTTGAACTAGTTCTCACAAATATGGCCGGTTCTTGCATATATACATATGTATCATTATTCATCAGATGATAATTTAATTACTTTTTCCTTTAAAACTGGTGTTACTTCCTCTGTAAATAACTCTCAGTTTATGGACTTCTCAAAAGCAAACGTTCTTCACTTACTTGATGTCTTAAATAAATCCTACTGTAATCCTTCTCCAAAGGATCCCATTGCTAAATCTTCAACCTACTCCTCGGATTTGTATTCACACTTAAAAAGTTGTATTGATAAGGCAGTTCCTATCAGCACCAAATATAATGAGAAATGTAAAAACAAATCCCTCTGGTGGAATTCCTATATAAATAAATTTTTATAACAATAGAAAGGAATTGCTTAATGTTTATAAAAGGTCTCATTCTACCGACCTTAAAAGAACCCTTAAGAAAACTACCAAAGACCTTAAGGAGACTATTAGGAAGTTCAAAGCTGAGTATGAATTAAAATAGCCACTAAAACCAATAATCACTGTAAACCTTTCTTTAGAGATGTCAGAAAGTTAAGAACTAACACTTGACATTGTTCAGATCTAGGCCACAATAATACTACACTCTCTGACCCAAAGGAAATGGCTAATATCCTATCTAATAAATTTAGTGTAAATTTACTCCATCTACATTTATAGATATTCCAAGATTCCACATGCACAGAAGCTCCTTTAATTAATTTGGAACAAGTTTTCTTAACCCTCTCAAAAACTAAGAATAAGTCATGACATGGGCCCTGATAACACACTAGGTTGCCAAATATGTTTTTTTTTTTCAATCACCTTTTTAGTCTCTTGAATCTAAACCTCCTCATTGGTTACATTCCTGAAGCCTAGAAGACCGTCATTTTGATGCCATTACACAAAGGTGGCCCTCACATGTAAAGTTATAGAGTGCATTTTCTCAGACTTCATTTATTTAACATTGAAAATCCTTTAACCCTGGACCATCATCAATTTGACTTTTTTAAAGGAAGCTCCTGCCTCTTTAACCTCATTACCATCTTTGAAGAAGTAACTGAAGTAGTGATTAGTTGCTATGCATATTTATATCTGGCCAAGGAATTTTCATTACAGATATATTTGTAAATTTGAATATAAATCCTTGTGCAGTGGATAGCTAACTGGTTGCCTGACAGAACCCATGTGGTTAGAGTTACAGGTGCCACTTCTAAAAGCAAAGAGTTGCCAGCTGTGTTCCACAGTACTCAGTTTTGATCCTTCTGCTATTTGGTATATATTTCTCAGAGCTTCAGGCCAGTAGTCCTGCCCTATGGTTAACTAAGTTTGCAGCCAAATGTAAATTGGATGTTATTATTCTGTCTTCAAGTGACTCACAACTACTCCAACATGGGTTAGACTATGTTAACAATTGGAGCAAGGACAATGGTCTCAATTTAAATGCAAAACATGTATTATAGTTCATTTTGATAAAATACTTTTACTTACCATACAGGAGATGCACCACTCCAATCAGACACTGTTGTAAGGGATCTATAAACTTTTGTTAATAATTCCTTATCTCTTCACCATGATGTCTCCACAGTAGTTCACAAAGTCTTTGATCTGACCATTCTAATTTTTAAAGACATCTTCGCTAGATCCAATGAAGCCTTAATTCCCCTTTACTCATATCATATCAGACACATTTTTGAATATAATGCACCTTTTGGCATGTATTTATCTAAACATATCACACAACTTGAAAGACATCAGAGATTCATAAGTGAAAGGATCTGTGGCCTCAAAAATCTTAGCTACCAGGAGAAACTAGCAGTCCCTTCTCTTTACTCAGTCTCTGACAGATTCATCTATAGAGATCTGTGTCTAGCCTTTAGAGCCATGAAAGATGCAGTCTTATTTGACCTCATATCCTTTTGCAGAACTAATGGCACCTCAAATATTTGGTTAACGGAAAGGAACCTTCATTAGCAGAAAAAAATAAATATGTTGGCATTATAGTTTCATATCCCAGCATATCCTTCACCTCTAGAACACATTTCTACTATATTCCAAGCAGAGTAGCACTCTTGTCAACTTCACACCCTCCTTATGGCTAGAGTGAATACTTTTTTTGCTATACTAATTTCCTAGAACATACCCATGAAACTATAACCTTTGTCAGAAAAAAAGGTGAGATGGAGAACAGATGAGCTGCACAAGGAAATAACATTAGAAGGGCAAGAGTGTTGCAGACAGTGTATATCCATTCACAGGTTACCAATAATTCAAGATGATTTTATTTCCTAGTATTAATACTCATATATTCCATCAGAATCCAAAACAAAAGTTGTTACTAACACAATTAACAGAGTTGGTAGTTTGTGTTTTTTTTCTTTACTTGATTCAGTAAACTGAAATGTATTGTATGTTGAAATACTGTTTTCACAGGATGGAGTCTGGGGAGACAATTCACATAGAAGTCATCAATATAAATATAACATTATGTTGGGCAAGGTTTTACTGGCTTGTAGACTATAATTTTGCATCAAACAATCCTTAAAATAACAATAGGCTATGTAGAATGTGAAGCAGCACTTTTCCTGTTCTGGATACATTCAGAAGATAAACACAGAGTTGTTCTGACAGACCAGAGTCTTATATTTTACTTGGTAAGCAAGCTCTAAGACTGCAAGTGTGCTTCAGGTTTGGTAGAGGGCCTTGCTGCACTTTGATTGTGAAGTGCATTTACTTTACTTTCATCATCAAATTTTATAAAACAAGCTGCAAAATCACTGCATCCCTGCCTCTAGCTTATAAGGCTGGATAATCCTTTTGGTAAAGCATATACTGAACTTATTAAGAACCACAGTATATATATATATATATATATATATATATATATATATATATATATATATATTTATGCGTGTGTATTGGTGTGTGGTACCATGCAATTAATCATAAGTGCATTTGTTTAATAAATGAAGGGGTGGTTTGAATTGTCTAACATATGGAAATTTGAAAACAAAAAAGGTAAGTGAAGTTTGGGTAGGAATGAGAGTGTCTGCACATGAATTTGGGGATTAGGTTTAGGTTAATGGTTGAGTAAGAGCATAGTATTACTATCTTTGTCTGTGTGAGTGCATATGGATTAGGGAAAGGGTTAAATAAGTACATAACTTTATTCTGTGTGTGAGTTTATTTAAATAGAATTATATTACTACCTGTTACACAGCTAACCAATCATATGAATCACATATTTAAAGATACAGGCACCTACTTTTTATAAAATATGAAACAAAAAACATACTTCTAAGAAATGTATAAGAAAACAAAAATCCTAAAAATAAAAACATCATATAAGTGTGCAGAAATTCTTCCTTAACCCCCTAGATTTTAAAACCAAGTATAGAGGGATATGTTTATTTAATCTGTGGCCCTAATGGGACTGCCATGAGATTATCAATTTAATCTCCCTTAACTCAGTCTTATTTTCAGCATCCTTCATTTTAATATCAGTTGCCACCATATCTATAGCTGTAAACTTAAAAGTGTCGTTAGCTCCAAATGTATTAACATGGTTTGCTAGAGCATTAACCACATTCCCCTTATGTAAACAATAAAGATGATCTCTGACCCTTTCTTTAAAATTGCAGTTTGCCTTGCCAACATAGAAGGAAGAGAATACCTCACAAAAAGTGAGGTATACCACATTGATGGTATTGCAATCAGCTGAAGCAGAAAAATGAAACTCCTACCCCATATCATGAAGAAACAATGTTTCATCAATACTTAGAAAATCACACAAATTGCACTTTCCGCATCTATGGGTACCTAAACTAAAATGCTTATTTTAGGGCCTTTTCGGGTAACAAAGTAGCCTTTTCAAATTCTTATTCTTGTAAAAGAAAGTAGGGCACACCCCAACTATCTCAGATATAGAGGGATCCTTAAGTAAAATATGCCAATTTTTAGAAATAATGTTCCTAATTGCATTAGTATCATTACTGAAGGTGAGAGGAACTCTCGCTATTCTGCTGACCCTAGTACTTCCTGCATTATCTTTTATTGGTGTAGCAAAGAAAGGCTTAGCCCTATCATTCCATAACACAATAGCTTCCTTAATACCCTTCTCAATTTCTTCAATTTTGTACCCCCTCTTCATAAAATCACTGCATAGAACACACATACTATTCTCAAAATCAATTTCATCAATGTGGAGTTCTGATGCCCTCATGGCTTGTCTCTTAATAACATTTCAAAATAGATGTGAGGGGTGCATAATATTCCAATGTACATAGGCAGAATGATAACATTACTTTCTAAACAAACTAGTTGAAAACTTATTGTCCTTAGTTTTAAACACCTTTACATCAAGAAAGTCAATCACACACAGAGATGACTTCATAGTAAACTCCTAAAATGAGGTTGTACTATGTAGATATTCCAGGAATTCATGGAAACCTTGCACAGCACCACACCATATCAAAAAGAGGTCATCAACAAACCCTCTAAAGAAGGGAATACATATACCCCACCATTCCGATTTCATAATGAATTGCCCCATGCATTACACTGGATTTAGACAGGTCTTACAGATCATACTTACGGGTTCTTGGCATGGATACCAATATTCACTTCTTGAACTTTCTTTGTTCCACTCTAGAGGGAAATTTGTTCACATCCATTTCTTGACCACATAACTACTTGATTATGACAGGAGACATGATCATACCTATGTATATTTAATCTAACACAGTATAACCCAACTCTACTTAAGGTATAGCTGTTATGCCACTGAGCTTTACATCTTTTTAGCTTATGCTTCCATGTACTAATTTATGCCCACATTATGTACCAGACCTGATGGAAATTGTTCATGCATAATCTGGAGAATATGGTAGAATGAAATAATGAGATATAAAACAGCAAAATCAAATGAAATGATAACACAGGATGACAAACTACTGCAATAAGAATTAACAAGCTTACTCCAAGTCTATGATGTTTTTACATACTGTATATCATTTTGCAGACTCCAAAGGGCATGAGGCTCTATTGCATACAAAAAAGAAGGACCAAAAACAGCTGATGACTCTTAACAATTATTGGATGCCAGTTCTGTTTTAATCAATTTATCAGAGTACTGAAGAAATGTTTTATGAGTAAAAATTTCCAAGTATTATATAGTCTTTGACATTTTAGAGATAGCAGATATTTAATATTTGTTTTTTTTTCGATATTGCTTAAACATGACACTAAACATAAACTATGTCAAAAATGTAGATTAATAAGACGTAATGTTTACTTTTTCACTGAGAACCCTTGTGTGTTGATGAGAAGGGCAGATGTGTGTATTACCTTGTGCATGTTATTGAATATAGTCATGTCAAAGTTTGTTAATCAGTAAAGTGTGCCTGTATTTCATTGGGAAATTACGTTTCCTTTTAAACTGAGTTATAGAAAGCAAACTGCATTTCTTAATGATTAGCTGCAAAGTGTTGATTCTGACTTTATCTGCTAAGTTTAGATGACCCAAATAAAGTATGCATTTATCAGCTGACAAACCTTAATGTTTTTGCTATCATTTTGTAAACTGTGTGTTTCTGGCTATCACTATTGAGCCAGTTTTATCTTTGTAAGTCAGTAATGGGCCTAGAGAAGTACTGTGTTAGTCTTGTAATGGTCTTATCGCAACTATATGATTTTTTTGTTTTGATGGGCACGATATCTGTAATGAAAAAATAGATGCAGTTAACAGATATTGCATATAATAGTCTAGTAGTTTTGGATATATCCAAAACAAGCACAGGAATTATAACAGTTTTCCCATGACAGAATGTTTAGGCTTACCATACTTCTCATATATTTGATCAATTTTAATATGTACATGTCAAGAAAGAAGAAAAAAATAATCCAAATAAAGTCTCTAAGCAGAGATGTAGGAATGTATTTAATACCATTTTTGCATAGACTATAGTGTATATCCATGAATGTATACATTTTGTAGTTTTACTGATATTCTGCACTGTGTGAAGTCATTGTTGCTTACAGCCATTTTAATTACAATGTGTTGAGTTATTTGTGTGTTTTTTTCTTTGGTTGGTTTGCATTACTGGTGTTTTGTTCATTCTGAATTTTAATAAGTCATATATATGTATATACACACATACACACACACACACACACACACACACACACACACACACACACACACACACACACAAGCAACAAATAGGGAGGCATGGTGCTGTCTGATAAAACTAGGAGAACACACTGCTAAGGGGTCAAGTGACTTAACTGTTAACTGCAAAATTGTTAACTGCAAAACTTAAGTAGAATTTTTCACTGTATTACACTTTTGAACTGCATTTTTACCATATCACTGCTTATGTGAACTGTCTTTTTTCTGACGTTGTTGCACTTTATTTGCTGTAGCATAGACTAGATTCAGACCTGCTGAATCTAGTTCTGTTTGTATAACTTGAGCACTTAATCAGGCCATCTTTTGTTACAGAGGGTTCCCTGCACCCTGGTGGCAAGAGTGTGCAGTTAGAACTCATGTGATTGAAGGTTGGTGGAACAAGGCTCAGTATTGAGCTTTTTTATTGTTTAATTAGTTTAAATCCATTTTCTCTCATTCGGTACATAAGCACTGCTTTTGCGTGGGTTTGCATTTGTTTGCGCATTGCGCACTGCCAAGCAGCGATGGTCACCATTGGCAGTTATAGACGCAAACACTTCTGCCTGCATATTTTCCCATAGTACTCTGCTGATGTTCCATTGGTGAGTTTTCACTTTTATCCCCCACTGACAGGTGATGCATTCAGTGAAGCTTCTGAGGTACCACCACAGATCCTACCCACTAGCCCTTCATATTTTTTGTCCACTTCTACTGTCCTCTACTTTACCTCGTCCTTCCTGTCCTCTCCGTTTTCTGATCACATCAACTTACCTAGCATTATGGATAGTTAATTTCTAGAGCCAGCCTGACTGACATGGGCATCCTGAGGCAATGTAGCAATTGCCTCATGAACACTTACAACCCACTGCTTCTAGTTGACACAAATTCATTATGTTTGAGATGCATCTGTATCAACAACCTAAAATCCAAGCTCTCTCACTCAACAGTCATTTCATCTGATACTAAACAGGTTGCCAGCATGCACATCTCATGTCCTGCACCAACCAAGCCAACAACACATAAACCTACATATGTGGACATCTTACCAGAAGCTTACCTAAACATCAAAGACCTCCCAAACACAAGCACAGTTCACATAATACATCCTCTGCAGAACAGAGTACACATAATATATCATACACCAGCGTCTCAAGAGTCAAGCACCTAAGGCATAACAGTAAAACAAACATCTTACTCATAGATGACTCAATTGTGAGACACATAAATGTCCCTCTCACCTGGCTGGATAAGGAAAAGTCAATGTTGGCTATCTGTCAGGTGCCAGGATCCACCACATTACGCACACACTCAAGTCTCTCAGGAACAGGCACTGTTATAACTCTGTCATATTCCATGATTGTGTGAATGCCTTGAGATGTACCTCACTTGACTGTATGAAGAGAGACATGACTGAGTTCTCTGATTGTGTGTCTCAAGCAGGTATGTATCTAGCCTTAAGCAGCATTTTACCTTTGCCTAGGATGATACGTCAATACAAACAAAAATAATTGATTTCAAGAATTGGCTCAGTTTCTGGTGTCATTCAAGGGGGGTCCAGTATTTGTCAGCCTGGGAAGACATGGTCGACAGACCTTGATGCTTTTTCAGAGATGATCTTCATCTGTCACCCCTGGGATTTCAGTTACTGGTTAAGGCTTGTGACACCCCCCATAGTGCATTGTTTAGGCAATGTAACAAGAATTGCATTGTAAAAATACCCTCTAAAAACAACCTCAAGGATATGCCACTAAATGCTAGGAGTCTAAACCAGACACTGCACCCACTGCAAGCAGTCCTCACCCTGGAAGATGCTGACATTTGTGCAGTCACTGAGACCTTATTTAAGGCTGCAGAGAGCACCCCAGCTATAACAGATTAAATTTCCTTCCACACATTCATACCACATATGAAGGCATGAGAACTAAAGGAGGTGGTGTATCAATATTCATTAAAGATAAATACACCTCTAGATTGGTTAAACAGCATGATTCCCTTGAATTACTTCACATACAATTGACTGTAGGTTAGACCCCTCTTCAGGTCATTGCCAGCTATAGGACCCCCTCCATGAATCAGGACATCCACTCAGCCTACCTGGATCTACTTGAGTCAATCAAGATACAACCAAACACCCTTGTTTTGGGTGACTTTAATTACCCATCCAGTGAATGGGTAAATTATACGTGTTCTATCTTACTTGCCTAAAGGTATCTGGACTTCATTAACTCCAGTGCCTTGGACAAGCTGGTGGACTCTCTGATTATGTAGCCCAGGCAGGTATGACCCTGACCTTGAGCAGTATCCTACCTTCACCAAGAATGATGCCACAATACAGAGATAAGATGATCAGCTTTAACAATTGGCTTAAACTCTGGTGTCATTCAAAGGGGATCCAATGTCTGTCTGCCTGGGATGACATGCTGGCTGTCACCGGATTCCGGATATTGGTAAAGGCTGCCACCCCACCCATAGTGCCTTTTTAGGCAAGGCTCAAATTCTAAACCTACCACCCTAGAACACAAAAAAAAAAACTAAGGGCAATGCCAGTCTAAATCCAAAATGCACACTCAAGGCCCTTCTCAGTATGGAGAACATGATGTCTGTGCTGTGACAGAAACCTGGTTCAAGGCTGAGAGCACCCCAGGTTTTACCTCATATCATGCATTCCGCCCCAAAATAATACCAAGAAAATCCATATTCATCAAGGACACCCACACCTCAAGACTTGCATCGGAGACCATCCAGGTGTAATTAACCATAGGCAAGACTGCTCTGCAAATTGTAGCATGTTACAGGCCACCCTCACAAACTCAGGAACCTCACATGGCTTCTGAAAACACTGGAGGGGATAAATGTATCACCAAACACCATCATACTAGGTGACTTCAATTACCCTAATATAGACTGGGAACACTACTCAAGCCCAAACACCCTAGCCCAAAAGTTCCTGGAATTCATAAACTCAAATGCCGTGGAACAACTAGTCACCATCCCCACAAGAGGAGAAAACATACTTGATCTCATCATCACGAACATGGGAGCACAATGTTCAACACCAGAAGTATACCCCTCACTGGTGAGATCAGATCACAAACTAATCTTGCTGGAGGTCCTCATCCCACCCCCACCTGAAACAGAAAAGACCACAGTAAAAAACTTCTCGAAAGCCGACTTCACACTTCTAAAGACTAGTGTGGTCTCCTTTAAGGCCGCGGAGCTGGCGGAAAACAGTACTCAACGCCGCTGAATCACTTACAAATCCAGCACCTGCAGGACTGCATGGATAAGGCAATCCCAAGCAAAACAAAGACTCTTTGTACCAAGGAAAAGTGTCCAGTCTGGTGGACCCCAGCCATAAACAAACTCTACAACAAAAGGAGGAAGCTACTACAAGATAGAGCAAAATCCTTAAAAGGTAAGACACCTTTGATCACTATAAGTAAAAACTAAGAGCTCTCATAAAATCATCCAAAGCAAATTTTGAGAGAAAAAAAAGCTAACTCAAAAGACAATCATAAGGCCTTCTTTAGCTATAAAACCTGGGAGGAAACTCCCAGATATGCCAGAACTAGTTCAAAATGATGAAGAAGACTGATCCTACAGACATTGCCAACATACATACTGGCTGACAGGTTCAGTGCAAACTTCTCCCCTCCCCCAAAGGAGAGATATCTATACCAAAATGGTTGCAGCCCCCAAACATCTCTAACGCCCAAGTGAGACTCTCTCTCCAAAAAAAAAACAGCATCCATGGACCTGATGGTGTGTGCCCAGAGCCTGTGCTATGAACTCAGCTGATGAATTACAGCTAGGCAGCTAAATCATGTCTCACCTCACAGGATCTGGATCTGACACTAGGAGTGGCGCACTGCTGTGACTGGTCCTCACCACACCAGCCCAGCTCTCCACCCCCTGAAATTACCGCCCATTAGCTTGACCCTTATCTGCAAAGCCATGGAGAGGATCATAATGGACCCATAAAATAGACATAGGAATTTGCAGAGACTTTGGATCCCACCCAGTTTTGGCTTTGTCAGCAGATCATGCGCCTTTTAACTTGGTTGACTTTTTCGAAACAGTCACCAAAGCCATTGATGAGGGAAAGGCAAAGGCCACAGCCTACCTCGAAAAACTTGAAAACTCCGTAGCTTAAATGTTAACCCATTACATCACAGATGGGGTTGCAAGGCTGCTGATGACAGAACCCACAGGGTCAGCTGGCGCCATGTCGACCAAAAGCCTGAAGCCTGTCTAGTCCAACAGGTCCCACAGGTATCATACTCCTTTGTTCTTCTTTCACTTTCCTCAAGTACTCAAAAAATACAGAGGGTTACGGAAGGGATGAGTTTGGCAATTTGCAAATGACTGAGAAGCATCCGCCACACATTGACAACACAGATAACACAGAGATCGCAGAAATGGATATTATAACTGGTGCCAGAGCCATGGCATAAAGTTGGCATAATGCAAAATAGAGAAAAAACAAGGTTAACCCTACAATCCTAGTTACCATATAGCAGGAGGCACAGAAGAAGTTTATCAGGGACCACCCAGGTTGACAGTAGCCTGTCATTCGACACCCATGTAGCTAAAGTAGTTAGAAGACCTTCTACATTGCCCACCTTATCATGAAGGGGATTCACATCTAGATCAAGGGAGTCAGTTAGTCCCCCTATACTCATCACTCACATCAGACCAATGATTGAGTACACCCCCCATTCGAATGTATGACCCGACACTTGCAGCAGCTGGAGAGGCCACAAAAGTTCCTCACCAAAAGGATAAAGGGTCTCAAAATCTGTCCTATGCTGCCCGACTGAAAGAACTCCAGCTCTATAGAGGTGAAAACCCAGATTTGATGAATAAAAATCTAGATCCGTCAGAGCTACAAAGTGAGGAGACTTAAACCGACACACATATATTAATAGGACGTGGAGGGGATAGATTCATCACCCAGAGACTCCCTATGCTGTGGAACAAAATCCGTATATGTGAGGCAGAGCACCTGGCCTTGTTCAAGAGAAATCTTGACCAATGGATGGGAGATCGCAGATATACCCCAGGGATTACCTCAGTGTCACAGCTCGACAGAGGCACAGCAAAAAAAGGGTATAGTTCCCCATACTAACTTGCAAATGCCCTCGGGCAGATAGCCTAGTATGAACCTATGAACCTATGAACCTATGACACACCCAGAAGGGCTCAAACATCCTGGATCTGGTGCTCACCAATATGAAGGACTGCTGCACCACTCCCAGTTTGTGTCCATTACTGGTGAAATCTGACCACAAATCGTTGTCACTAGAAGTAACTATAACACAAGACTCCCCCTTAACAACAGCTAGACTAAGAAACTTCTCCAAGGCCAATTACAATCTATTTGACAGCATAAATAGCTTCATAACCCTTACCCCCACTGATGGAACAGGCACCTATGCTGAGTTACACACCATTGCTTTATATGAACATCTGTACAACTGTATTGACTCTGTTGTACCTGATAGAACCAAAGCAAGATCTTTAAGGAAAAACAAACCTGCCTGGTTGGACAACTGCCATTAATAGTCCATATAATAGGAGAAAGAAATTGCTGCCTAAGAGTAGGAAGGAATGGTCTCAAAACTGGAAACACTCCCTCCTCAGCTTAAACAAGCAAGTAAGATTCCTAGTGAAGTCCTCCAAAGCTAACTACAAACCCAAATTAATTTCCCTAACTAAGATTAATCACAAGGCATTCTTTAGTTACATCTGTAGCCTCAAAGGTAAGGCCCAAATTTGCACTGAACATGTAGCTAATGGTACTAAATATACAGAACCTGTGGATATATCAAACTTGCTTGCTGACAGGTTTTGTGAAAACTTCACTCCCCTTTCCCCACCACATATACACCAAAGCATCTCTAACACCAGACCAGCACGTATTATCTCTGAGAAACAGGTCTTAAATGCTTTCTCCAAGGTGAAAAACACAGCCTTTATGGGACCAGATCACATCATGGTCTGTGTTCTACATAGGTTAAGACAGGAATTAGCATCACTATTTGGCACGGTTTTTAATCGCAGCCTAAGCACTAGCTTCATCCCAGTAGAATGGAAAACAACTACAGTCATCCCTTTTGGTTCATCCATGGACCCTGGGAACTATAGGCCATTAGCCTGCCCAGCCTTATCTGCAAGGCCAGGGAATGAATCATTATGGACCTTCTTAACAAAGGTAAAGGAAATCTCCAAACACTCAAACCCACCCAGTGTGGCTTTGTCAAGAGGGGGGGGCTATGCCTGTTAAACTTGGTGGGCTACTTTGAGATAGTCACCAAAGCCCTAGATGAGGGCAAATCTGTGCAGACAGCCTACCTAGACTTAGCCAAGGCTTTTGACACAATCCAGTACTCAGGCATCATTGATAAAGTCACTCATCTGGGTATCAACCCATATATTGTCAGGTGGGCTGCAAACGAGCTCACTGATAGAACTCATACAGTCAAAATAGGGGACACCACCTCCTCCAGCAGACCTGTAAGCTGTGATGTTCCACAGGGATCGGTTCTGTGACCTCTGCTGTTTGGAATCTACTTCTCTGAAGTACAGGGTAAAACTAAAGGAATGTGTCTGACAAACATTGCTGATGACTGCAAACTGGGGCATTCATTGAAACCCATAGCGATGTCAACATCCTGCAAGAACATCTTACACAGACTAATGACTGCTGCAAAAATCATGGTCTTAAACTTAATTAAAAAAAATGCATTATCATCCCCTTCAACAAGGGTGTTCCTGCAAATTACAATAACAATACCAAAAGCACATAGTCAGTGGTGAGAGATCTGGGCACACAAGTCAACAGCAACCTTAACTTCGATCACCATGTCTCCACAGTGGTAAGAAAGGCATTTTATATTGCTCATCTCATAAGTAAGGGCATTACCTCTAAAAAAAAGAAGTTAGAACCCCCTGTACTCTTCCCTCATCAGGCCAAGAATGGAGTACAACGCTACCATTGGTATGTTCCTTTCCAAACACCTGCAGCAACTAGAGAGACCACAAAGGTTCCTTACAAAAAAAAAATCAGGGTCTTCAAGATATGTCTTATGTGAACAGGCTGAGTACTCTGTGTTGTGTAGACTGCTCAGAGGTGACCTGTGCCTTGCATATAGAGCAATCTCTGACCCAGCTTTAATGGAAATGCTACACATTCGCTAGTCAAATGGCACATAGATCGCTCAATGAAAGGGCCTTAAACTGGTATATGACATCAACAGAACTTGCTGCAGAGACAGATTTGTCTCACAGAGGTTGCCCTACCTTTCGAACAAGCTTCCTTTTTATGTTATTCAAAGCCCCTCACTGGCTCTATTTAAGGATAATTTGGATGATTGGATGGGTAATCAGAAATTCACTCCAGGGGTTCCACCTGTGTATTTTTTGGACATGGGCAATAGGTGCTGATTTTAGTGTCAACTTGAACAAGGGCCCTGGAGCCATTAGCCTAGTAACCTCCTATGATCCTATGAACAATAGAACGTATATTATGCAGGAGAGAAGAGGAAGCAGAATCATTTTGGTAACGAATGAGAAACATTTGCAAAGAGGGTTTTTTAATGGCTAGTATTTCACCATAATGACAGATTCATGTCTTGCTGTGCTTTGAACAAAGGAAAAGGCATGTTTGGAGTGTTCAAAGAAGCTGTGCTTGAAATTAAGAAGTTAAGAAATAATCATTCTTAAAGCTGCCACTGTATTGGAAAGTTTGAAGCTGATGTGTATCATGCTTGAGTATTTTGGTAGCAAGCGATAACAGTCCCATTTATAAGCACTGTTGGAATACACATACTGAAAGCAGTGTGGAGAATTAAATGCTTATGACAACAATTGTTGAACAGAAAACTGAGTTTAACTTTTCTAATTTCTGCAGGTTTGTATTCTTTTGTGTTGTCCAATGTAAATAACTCCCGTTTTGAATTCCAAGTCATTGTCTTGACACTGTTTCAGTTGTTGGACTTAGAAGAAAGTGGGCAGAAAAAATACATTCTCCCATTAAACATATCATTTCCTAATGAAACTGCTGTGCCTGACTTTATCTCCCCTTTAGAAGGCCTGTTTGTGTCTTTGTTTCTGTCTCGACTCAGTAGTCTGCCTTTCATTGTGCAAGGAACTGTGCCGTATTGACTAAAATATTTAATATGAAAAGAACTGTTAAACCTTCTGCCTAAATGGGGATGTATTCATCATGTCAGAAAAAAAGTATTATGCTGTATGCATATGTACAGGAATTTAGTGCCAAAACAAGCTTTTTGGCAGGTTTAAAGGTCACGTAAAGGAAGTACAACATCTCTTCTATTTGCTGCATGATGGAAACAGTACTACAAGTCCTAGAAAGGAGCTGTACAACAACTGACCAGCATTACAATGTTGTACAGCAGTGGGGTGGTGCACGCAAGGATTTCATTTGATTGAAACTGCACCTTGTTTCCTATAGTGTTTAATTTTCTTCTAAGAGTTTTAGCACCATCTTGTCCATCATTAGTAATAAGGCAACAAACAGTTTAATTGTTTTCTATTGCTGTGATAAGATTTCGCAGATCTTTTTCAATACCTATTTATGATTTAAAAGTCATGTTCTTCTCTATAGCTTCTTGTTTATCCCTTCAGAAACATGGGACATGGATTTATTTCCCATAAACTATAAATGTTACATTAGCATTATGATTTATGTTTATAGCATCTTATTTGCAAATCCATTCTGAAGGTCTAAATGATTCATTATAAACCAGGATGGAATACAATGTCTAGATTAAGACTGGACTGGATATAGATGCTATATGTGTTTTGAGTTGGGCCTGATATAATAAAAGAAGGGGGTTAATATGTATGAGTGGTCATTTTATTATATTATCTGAATTAAAAAGAAACTTGTATATTCTGTATGATGGTATCAAATTAAGAGGTGGTGAGTAAATGCTAGTCCAGGGATTATGAAGAGGGTTAAGATTCCTACAAAAATAAAAAAATATGTGTTTATATGGGCAGCATCTTCTTAAGCCACTACAATGTTACAATGCAGTACAGCCCCACATTATTTTTATCTGCAGTTTGGTCCTCAGCTGGTGCATTCTGAATGAAGACTGCAGAGACGTAGATTAAAGTCATGATCCTCCAAACTGCACATAGGTGGATTTGTGTGTATGTGTCTGTGTGTTATATATGTGTATATACTGTGAGATGGGTTCCATGTCTTACGTATTTGTTTGCCAAGGTAATGAGCTGGATCATGGTCAAATGGGCCCCAGGGCAGCGTAATGGATCGGGCCCCCCCCCCCCACACACAGCCATTCCAGATTCCTGTTACTTGGCTATCTCTCCCCAGCTGCCATAAACACTGTTCAAATCTCTTAGTATGCATACTATTTTTTACTTCTACAATAATTATTTGGATTTAATTTAAAACTTTTATTTCACGTTTTTTTTATCACAGACACCGATAGACATTTGCTAAACAAAGCAATGCACTCTCACAATGAAAACAGACTTAACACAAAACTTCTCTGCCCATGAAACTCAAATTCATCAAAACCCACATTTAAAGAAAATGCATCTGGCCAGTGGCAGATAAAGTTTACCTTTGGGCCATTTTCAAATCATAGGCCCCTTGCATACATTTTTAGAACTATGCATGCCATGCATATGTTCTTTGATTCACCTTCCTGATTGTATTAAATTATATTCCTTGTTAAATACAGTGCTACTTGTTAGTTTTAAATTTGTAGTTTTGAACATTTTTCCAGTAAGCAATGAAACAAAATGTTTCAATCAATAATGACAAAACATCTCAGTTCAGAACATTTCATCAATAAAAGTCTACTCAAACTTCTGTCATTGCAATCCACCAATATCAGTCAATGTGCACAATCTCTACGGAAGTAAAAGTCATCCGAATAATTCCACATTAAAGAGATCTGTAACTAATGAAGAGATTGCTGCTAGCTAACAACTTTATATTTCAGTCTTTCATCTACAAATTCAATGCCTGCTGCCCTTGAAGAATAAATTCCCTATGTTACATTAAAACAAATGGTAAAACTGGTAATATTGCAATAGAGAATGGATGCCAAACTGACAGCAGGCTTGTAGTTACTAGCCATCCATCCAAAGGAGGACATACTCAGGACTGTAGCAAACCAGCCCCTTAAAGTACAACACAGTATCAGCAATCTAATCTAATGAGAGAGTAGAACACACAGCCTTCTGCATCAAATGCAAGTATGCTACCTGCTGTGCTACTAATAATGCTTTGAAATTTTAGGCACAATAGTATACTATTTGCTAAACAGTTGCACATGGTAAACAGGCATAGCATGACCACCAGTAAACTTCTCTTCCCTGAAACTCTCCATTCCTTATAAAATGCACCTGACACTCAGTTCCTTGAAAAATGCACATGACACTCATCCATATCTCTCAACCTTGTAGCACAAGAAATCTGGATAAAGCCAAAATTAATGTGTGCACAAAGGCCCAAAACTAGGACCAATTTCATATATTGCTTGTATAGTCTTAGAAAGTTGCTAGAATAAAAGGTTTAGTGTCACCAAACATTTTCTGAAGGATATGAAGAATGAGATTTAAATTGCTGTCATTATTTCATGAATTCAGTCCTCCTTGATTTGCCAGAAAACCACAAGATTTATGAGTAACAGAATTAAAATATGAGGCAAAACTTGGACATTCTGGGAAAATCTGGATAGTTGACAGCTATGCACTCAACTCCTTGAAACTCATTTTTTTAACACCTTGATAGTTGGGTAAGAGCATTCATGCTCTTGTTTCCTGTGACTAAAGTGCATGGTTTGATCCTGAGCAAATTAACTAACCCCAGTTATCCCTAAGTGAGGCATTACACATACAGCGACACACACCTTACTTGATGTACAAGAAGAATCATCATTTATCATTTTGTGGAAGGAACAGCACACTTTTGTCCTGGAGTGAGTCTACATTCATTCTGAAATAGCACAAGAATGGTAGGAACAGAACTTTAAAGTTTATGTGGAAAGGAATAACAGAAGGTATGTGAAGGTATGTGCGACCACACACAGACACAACAAGTGTGTGCAACCGGACACAGAAGGCATTCTTAAAGAGGAATGCCCTTAAAAACAAAAAGATGTATTTTGTTTTTGTAATTAAAAAAGTAAGTGTGACAGTCTCTCAGCAAGCAGACTGCCTCCCAGCCAGTGGGCCCTAGGAGACTGCCTTGGTTGCCTAATGCTGGATCCAGCTCTGCTAGTGTAGCTCCACTGTTCAAATGTTATCATGAGCAAAAAGAAAGTATCAGAAAATTAATGAATATTTGTAATGTTTTATCTCATTGTTGACTATTCAAATACACATATTCAAGTCTCCCTATAATCCTTTCACAGTCAAAAATATAACCAATTTTCTCATAGTATGTAGCAATGAACACATTTGTAGAAAATAAAATAATTTAATTAAATAAGCAAACACCATAGGCGCAGGGAGGCTGGTGCTGCTAAAAACATTCCTGCATATATCACTGTGTACAAAATAAGCTATAAAACTGATGTAGCAGTTAAATGAAAATTCATTGCAGATTGTTTCAGCTGGAGATTCAAAACCTTAAATTATGCATATAATGAAATATTCATCGATTATAATCAGGCAGAGTGGTAAAGAGATGCAACAGTGAGCACTCACTTCATAGTACTTGGATCTCCTGTTCAGTTTCTGTATGGGATGACATTTTAGAAAACTCTGCATGTCTGTCTACAGTGATTTTCAACTAGTGCTCTGGTTTTCCTTTGATATCCCAAAGATGTGTTATATGTGCAACAATGAAGTTTAAACAAAATGCAATGACTGACTGAGTGAGTGAATTTGATGTGTGCGTGTGTGTGTGTGTGTGTGTGTGTGTGTGTGTGTGTGTGTGTGTGTTTGTTTGTGAGAGATTGTGTGAGAGAGTCTCTGTCTGTCTGTCTACTCTGGGCTGACCACCAGTCTAGTATTTCTTTCACTGCCTTCTGCTCGCTGATTGACAGAAAAGGCACTGGCTGCCTACAACCTTAACTAGGAATAACTGGGTAAATGTAGAAGGAATGAATTAATTCATGAATGTAATAGGCATTTTAACTTCTTTTAAAAGGTATTACCAAATTATTAAGGAATAATGGAACATCTGTGATACCTCACCTTATGTAATTTCTGAAAACCAAATTGCAAAATTTAACATGGTATTTTAAAAAAATTCTATGTTTTGATCTATATAGTCAATGTCGATGACATCAAAGATAAATTCAAACCCTTACAAGCTGATGTATATGACCATCATTTTTTAAAAAAAATTCTGTTTACTTAGTTCAAAATACATGCATTACAGTTACAGTAACATATAAAGAAAAAGCCATAAAAGTTGTTCTAGTAACCAAATGGAATAAAGGGTATGTGAATGTTTGATAGAATTACTTGAATTTTCAAAACAAAAATTATTTATATTTTTTCACAACTACTAATCTCACAAAATCAGTCGAACACATTTTGTTTTCAACTAACAAACTGTACAACAGAAGGAAGAAACGGTTGCAAAAGAGAGTAAAATCCCGTGAGTGGAGGAGCTCCCTGGTCAGCCTTAGTAAGAAGCTGAGATCCCTTATAAGATCCTCCATAGCTAGCTATGAAAACAAAATCACCACTAATTCTAAAGACAACCACAAAGCATTATATATCTATGTCAAGAATCTCAATGGCAACACCCAGATCTGCACTGAGTTACAGCACAACAGCACTATAATATCTACCCTTTATCCTTACCCCTTAACAAGTAGCTGTAGCGATTAAGAGTCTTACCATACTAAGCTCACCTTTGTGGATTATAGATGCAACTAGCTTACTAAACAACAATTTATATTTATGTATAAATATATGTGTTTGTACCACTATTTGCATCATACTCACCTCTCCAGTCACACCCCTAGCAACCCAAAGCCTACCTGACCACCAAAGCTCCTACTGGTCGTCATAGACGTAATCCTGCTCTGTAGCAAGTTCACGCCAAAATGGGATTTCTTACCCGGTTACACTTGCATAAGTCCCTTAAGCCCCTCCCTGCCCTTACCTAATTTCCTTCCAATCATCCCTCCTTCCCATTTAACCCTTTTCTGCACCCTACCCTCTTAACTCCTACTTTTATATTTATCTGACTCCACTCTGAAGATGTTGCTGGACAAATTGGTTCGTTACTAAACCTCATTTAAAGTTATCTTATTTTTTGCTTTTAGGATGTCCTTTTAGTGATATATTTGAAGTAGAATAGATGAGCTTGGGGGGGAGTAGGATGATGGATTAGCATGTTGTAGAATTTGAGAAATCCAGTAAAGTGAGGGGAAGTTTTAGGAAATTGTGTGCTAGTAGTAGGTCTCATAACAAGATAGGGATGGTATTTGATTTTTCAGTGTGTTTTTATACAATAATAATATTAATGATGCCTCAGAATCTGTTTATTTTGTTTTGGGGGGTATGTTTGTTCTTCGGGAAGTTATTTTTATTTCTAATGGTTTATTTAGCTAAATCTGAAAGCTGTGTGAATTGCTGGCAGTTTCAAGGGGAGTGGATATTTTTTTCCAGGAGGCCAAGCTTTACTCCTAATTTCGTAGAGGTATTTATGTTCAGGGGATAAACATTTGTTTTCTGGAGTCTGGTAACTTTGTCAAAGTATTTGTCTTGGAGTTGAAGTACTATGCTGCTAAGTAATCCTTCTGCAGTGTCTGGGTAGCTTTCTGATAGTGTGACATTCAAACAAGTATTTTTCTTTGTTTGTTTATTTGTTTTATAATGATGAAATGTTGATCTTGGATGTGGGCTTGGAAATGATTAGTTTAGGTGGACATTAATTTGCCAGTAGTTAATCAGAATGTAATGGGACAGTGGTCACTAAAGGATGAGGGGAGTATATTAATATTGTTAAGTTTGTTTGTGATGTTTGCAATTTAATGGTCAAGGAGATAGTGGTTTGCTGAGATTAAATTTGGTTTAGTTGGTTGTTTAATCATTTAAGTTATTAAGCCCACTGGCAGAGAGCAAGTCAGCTATCATTTGGCTTGAAGGACAGATAAGGTTTATGTTGAAATGTCTGGGTGGGAGGAGGTATATAGTAATTAGTGCTAGAAAAGGGGATTTTTTGCTGTGTTTTCTTACTTCTAGCCATTTAATATCTTGGTCATTGGTGCATTTTTTACATAGTACATCACTGTTAGCTCATGCTTGATTAGCAAACAGTAATCCTCCACCAATTCTGAATCCAGCTCAAGGGTTTAAAGCCACGAGTAGAAAGAAAATGTTGGCTTAGGTTAGGGGAGGCTGTCTTGACCTATTATTTTGTTACAGCAAGTATGTTTTGGATTGTTTTGCTTATATTCATTCCAATGTATTGAGTAGGCTGCCAACATTGATTAGGGCAATTAATAAGATTATATGTGTTGGATGGAGATTTAGTAGCTATAATTGTGTAAAAGGCTGATGGGGAATGAGGCTAAGTTCAGTTTAGTTGTGCAGTAAAACAGCAATTAGTGGTATAAGTCTTATAGAGAATTTGAGAAGCTTTAAATTGCAAGATTGTGAATGTGAGTGTAGCTTGTGGGTGTGATTGAGTATTTGATTATATATGACATCAGTGGACTTGCAGGAGGTTCCTCAGTTGCTGTAGAGCACGCGTGCGTGTGTGTGTGTGTGTGTGTGTGTGTGTGTGTGTGTGTGTGTGTGTGTGTGATAAATGAGGGCTCATTAGAGTAATTTGAGTAAAGTTAGGTATGTTTGCAGTATAAATTGGTGATGAGTGAATTGAAATGGGTGTGATGTTTTCATTAAATGTTGGCCTGAAGGAAGGAAAGAAAACTAAAGTAAAGTTATGGGCAGAGTTATATGCATTGTAAGTGGTATTTGGTGAAGAGAGGACAAGAGTACAATACATCTAAAACGTAAATATGCTAACTCAGAGATTACACAAAATCGGGGAAAGAGACTATTCCTAAACCTCGAAAATTGTGCGATCTTGTAAAAGTGTCCACCATCTCTTTATTCAACCAAAAGCAGCCAACTAAACAGATATTGACTAAATACACTGCCAATCAAAGCATCTGCAGCCATACATCTATATCTGTGTCATCTATATCTATATCTATATTATATACATTTATAAAATGACAAAACAGTTACAGGAAGAAAATAAAGATTGTACAGGACCTATTATTAATCAAAGCCTATTTTACATAACTTTAATAATTGTTATTTTTCCCTTTTTATTGAGCATAATTAAGTATTTAAAAATGTGCTTTATATGTTCCCTCCAAAATGTCAGTACTTGGCATGGGGAGATTACATTTTCTGGCATTCCATATGTTAATTTGTATAAACAAGTACACATATTCTGCTACTAAATAAGACATCTAGTGTCTAATGGAATTATTATAGTATGCTGCCATAATATTAACAAAATAATGTATAGAATCATAGACTATACTAGGTAACTGGGTCATGTTGTCATTTATGCCTTGCTAGTACCCAGCTAGACCTTACCTCCCTTTTCAAGGAATGATAGGCCAGTTGTATGGTAGGGGTGAATTTATGAATACCCATCCAGTTTTCTAATTCCTTCTTTAACGAAAATAGTGCACCATTGCTTGATCTGGAGTAGAATTTTTTTTTGTTATCAATATTTCCAAATGTTTTGGATTTTTAATAACATGGTATAAATGAAACCCATTCCTTAGTCAGGCTAGATTCATAAAATTTGTATTGCTTCAGTCTTTGACATTTCCTAAGAGTGCTGTTCTCACCACCTGCAACGTACCCCAAACTACTTCCTTGTGCAGTCCATGCAGGGTTACGTATGTCAGCAACATATTTAAGTAAACTTGCAAATTATTTTTATTAATCCTGCTACTCTAATACTATTAAAACTGTGTTGATCTCTTTCTTCTACATAGCTCTGAATTCTGCTTTCAAATCCTGTTGTTTTATGGCTTTGTGTCTCTCAGTACATAAGACACTAGAATCACTAGGTGTAGCTATTTCAATTATTAATGGTACTTTTGTTATTTTTCTAGGATTACTATATCTGGTTTGCTTGCATCCATTTTCTTAAATGTTGTTATTGAGAGATCTTATGTGATCCAAACTTCATTATTATTAATATTGCTTTGTGGTTCACGTTTTCAGTGCTTCTGACATACTTTCTTAATGGAAGTGTTTCCCAATCCCTAGTGTTCCAGTCCTGTCACATCATTTTGCCTTTCACTAAATAGAAGCTCAACCATGAGTTTAAAGCAACCACCAGGGAGATGTACAAATGTTTCCGGTTCTGTTTAACAGAACCTGCATTGTTTGTTTTCCAACATTTTATAGAGACTTTGTAAAGCAATGTACACTTAGCCCACTCTGTTGGGCTATAATTATTAGCTTTTCATCTCTTGGTTTACATTGTCCTATCCTTAACCATTCACGCTTTAAATATTAGTCAACATATAGTTTTTGTAGGAGTTTCTTATACATGTCACTATATTTGTGGACTTTTCAATTTTCTTTAATTTTATTCTAGCCCTTTCTTTATACTCTTTCTTTTGTTCTTTGGCACATTCAGTTGCTGTCCTATTTTTGTCTACTGGTTTGATTCCCATTCATAGGCTCATAGGTAGGTACTAGGCTATCGGCCCAAGGGTCTAAGTAAGCCTAGCCAACAAGGTTCCCTGGCTTATGCCACCCAAGAAAGTTAATTTCCTGTTCCCCTGTCGAGCAGAGCCACAGAGGTGATCCTGGGGTGTATTTCCTATTTCCCATCCACTCATCAAGATTTTGCTTGAAGAGTGCTAATGAAGAACTTTGCTTGACATAGATGAGTAGCTTGTTCCAGAGGATGGGAAGTCTCTGGGACAGGAATCTATCCCTTCAGCATGTCCTGTTTATTGTGATGACAAGGTTTAGGTCCCTAGAGCGTGTAGCTTGGAGGGATTGGGATTTCTGTAGGTGTAGCATGTCCAGCAGCTCTGGGTTTGACATAGCTTTATATGTTAGGCAGAAATCATCTTGGAGTAGGTGATATGCTATGGAGTAAAGCTGGAGTTTTTTGAGATAGTCAGTGTAGGGCATCTGTTTGAGGCCAGTAATCCTCTTTGTGAGGTACTTCTGTGGCCTTTCCAGCTACTGCAGATGTCTTGTGAGGTACATTCCAAAAGGTGTGTTGTACTCCATAATGAGTCTGAGTGTCGAGTAGAGGGGAACAATGACCTCTTTTTTCCTGGATGAGAACCCTTTTGTGATGAGATGTGCCACATAGAAGGATTTCATGACTACTGTGGCAATGTGATTATCAAAGGAGAGACTACTGTACACCTGGGTCCCAAGGTCTCTTATCACACATTCAGCATTAAGTAGACTGCTGCCTATGTGGTAGTTCATGGGTACAGAGTTTTTACCAAAGGATATGACAATGCACTTTTTGGCATTGAGCTTGAGGCCATGGCTCTGACACCAGGCATCTTTCTCAGTGAGGCCCTTCTGTAGGATGTCCACATCATTTGGGGACTTGACTATGGCTCCTAGTTTGCAGTTATCTGCAAACTTCATTAGCCAAAGGCCTTCTGTGTTAGCCTGTACTTCAGAGAAGTAGATAACAAACAGGAGTGGTCCCAGGACTGAACCCTGTGGTACTCCACTTGTCACTGGTTTGAAGTCAGATTTGGAGTATGCAACTTTTACAGTGTGGGTTCTGTCAGTGAGCCAGTTGGCAACCCATCTTGTGATGTATGGATTTATACCTAGTTTAGTGAGTTTAGTTATAATTACAGGATGGAGGATGGTGTTGAAAGCCTTGTCGAGGTCAAGATAGGCTGTGTGAACCACCTTACCCTCATCTACGGCTTTGGTGACTGCCTCAAAGAAGTCAATCAGGTTCAGGAGGCATGATTTGCCTTTCACAAACTTGAACTGGGTGGGGTCCAGAGTTTGGAGGTTATCAATGTCTTTGTTTATGAGTTCCATGATGATACATTCCATGGCCTTGCAGACCAGGCTCGTCAGGTTAATAGGCCGATAGCTCCCGGGATCAGTGGTGGCTCCCCCTTTGTGAAGTGGGATAACTGTTGCTGTGCACCAATCAGTGGGCACAAAGCCTGATATGAGGCTATGATTGAACATGGTGCTTAGGCTGGGAGCCAGTTCGTTCTGAAGTTTGTGTAAAACGCAGCGTGGGATGTTGTCCGGTCCCATGGATGCTGTATTTTTGACTTTAGAGAGTGCAGCTTTTACCTGTGTAGTTGTGATTACAGGGACTCTGCATTCTTCCTGTATAGATATGGGCCCTTTAGGGGGTCAGAGGGGGGTAAAGTTAGCACTGAACCTATCCGCCAGGATGTTGGCAGTATCAGTTGGTTCTGTAATTTTTGTGCCATTGTAATGCAACTCAGAGCAGATATGGGTGTTGCCATTGAGATTCTTGACATAGCTATAGAATGCTTGGTGACTGTCCCTAGAATCAGTGGTGATTTTGTTTTCATAGCTAGCTTTGGAGGATCTTATAAGGGATCTCAGCTTCTTACTGGGGCTGGCCAGGGAGATCCTCCACTTATGGGATTTTACTCTCTTTTGCAACAGTTTCTTCCTTCTGTTGTAGGGACCACCAGATTGGCTTCCTTTTTTTGGAGGATAGCATCTTGGTTCTGTTTGGGATAGCACAATTTATGCACTCGTGTAAGTGCTTATAGAGTTCATTTGTGTAGGATTCAGCAGTCTTAACTGTATTGTCTGTCTGCATGGGTGTCATGAAGTTCACCACTTTTGTCTTAAGAAGCGTTAAGTTGACTTTGGAGAAATTTTTTACTATAGTTTCCTTAATGGGGGTGGGGGTGGGATGTGGATATCTAGGGTGATTAGCTTATGTTCAGATCTGAACAACAAGGAGTTGACTTCAGGTGTGGAACACCGGTCACTCATGTTGATAATGACTAGGACTAGGATGTTGTTGCCCTTGGTGGGGGTGTGGATAAGTTGATCCAGGGCACTGGAATTTATGAATTCCAGAAAGCGCTGAGCAAAGGAGTTTGTACATGAGTAGTTTTCCCAGTTAATGGTGGGGTAGTTGAAATTGCCCATTATTAGGGTGCTTGGTTGAACCCTAATATTTTCCAGTATATCAGGAAAAGACAAGTGGGAATCCTGAGGGCATGGTGGGGAATCTATAGCAAGCTACAATTTGAATGAGTTTTGCCCAGAGTTAGTTGCACTTGGATACCCTCGGAGGCATTATTCTGAGCAACTAGCCTGGAGGTGTGGATATCTTTAATGAATATGGACACACCTCTGCTTTGGTGTTCCGGTCCAAGTTAGATGGACGAAAAGTGTGGTATGAGTTATAGCCTGGTAATGCAGGGGTGCTCTTTGGATCCTTGAACCAGGTCTCAGTCACTGCACAGATATTGACGTTCTCCATTTTAAGGAGTGCCTTGATGGAGTACATTTTGAGATTTAGACTTCTAGCATTGAGTAGCATTACCCTCAGTTTTTGCTTGCCAGTTCCTGTTACAGTGGTGAGTTTGTCATATGAACCTTGCCTAAAAAAGGCACTATAGGGGAGGCAAGAGCCTTAGCCAGTATCCAGAATCCCAGGGGTGACAGGTGCAGGCCATCTCTGGCAAAGCATTGTGGTCTGTCAGCCATCTCGTCTCAGGTAAACGGATACAGGATCTCCTTAGAATGACACCAGAAGCAATTGTTGAAGTCAATCATTTTGTCCTTGTACTGCTGTATCATTCTGGGTGATGGCAGGATGCTACTCAGGGCTAGGGTCATACCTACCTGGGCTACAAGATCATACAGCTTCTCCATGTCTCTTTTCATGTAGTCCAGGGAGGTACATCTCAAGTCACTCACACCAAGATGGACATTGACAGAGTCATATTTGTACTTGTTGTGGAGTGACCTGAGTGTGTGGGTTATGTGGCGGATCCTGGCACCCGACAGGCAGCTAACAGTAACCTTCTCCTTGTTTAGCCTGGTGAGTGGGAAATCAGTGTGCCTGACTATAGAGTCACCTATGGCTAGTGTGTTCGGTATGTTGTTTTGCCTTATGGGCTGTGGTTGAGTGGCACACTGAGTCTGTGGGTTATCCATCATTTGGGTTGTGTTGGAGGGTGGAGGTTGTTTGCATTTCTGCTTTGGAGGTCTCTGTTGCTTGAGCAAATTATTATTGAGAGCCTGCATGAATGTTTTTGTGTTTCTATGTATGGATTTTTGTGGTGTAGGTTTAGTGGGACTATCTGATGAGTGTGGTATGCTCTTGACTGTCAAGTTCAGTCTTGGTTGGAGAGAGCTTTACCTCCAGTTTGGCTAGATAATGCATCTCTCACAGGTTGTAGTATTTGGTGGTAGGAGGAGAGGGTTGTCTGTGTACATGAGGCAATTTCTACATTGCCCCAAGATGCCCAGATTCATCAGATAGACAGGAGAGAACACTTGGACATGCCTGAATAAAAAAACATTTTCCTCTAGACAAGTGAGGAAAGTTAGTATAAGAGCTGTTTTTCTCTAAGTAAGTGAGGAAAGTAAGTACAAAAACTGTTTTCCTCTAGGTAATGAGGAAGGTTGAGTGCTGTAGTAATTTGTAGCTTATTTAGTGCTTACAACAAGTTCTGAACAAGTGCAGAGCATGAATAAGCAATTTTAAGCGCTAAAACTAAGAATCTGTATCTGAACTAGACTAGTTACAGGAAAGTAAATAAGTGCAAATGTGGGCTTTTAAATCAGAAAGTTGAGAGAGATGGAAAAACTGCCCAAATGGCCAATAACTACAATTTCTGGGCCAGAAACCACTCTTTATGTGGTTGATAGGTTACCTAGTGCTTACCACTCCCACTGATAAGCTAGCAGGCTTCCCTCCAAAACAGACAGGCTTGGGGGGTCTCAGAAGCTTAGAAATAGTCCTGGATATAGCAAATCTGGACTAGACTAGTTACAGGAAAGGCAGGAATCCAGCATAATTTTTTTTGTTACAGTTAAGCAGAACAGAGGGAGATTCTAGCAAAGTTTTTTTTGTTTGTTTTTGTGAAGGAAAGGGAGAGAGGAGAAGCAAAAGATAATTTAAGGTTAGGAAACTAAGTGGTTTGTCCTTCTTAAATGCTCTCTCTGTATTAGGTAGAATGAGCTAATGACACTAGACTGGGAGGCGTGTCCCAGATCAAATTTACAGTAGGGGCGGGCAACTGCAAAGCCACCAAGTATAACAGGAAGGCAACAACAGAGAGGGAGGGTGGGGAACAATACTGCAGCTACTAGCCTACACTCTTTTAGGCAGTAAACACTGCAGAAATGTTTATCACAGCAGAAGAACAGCAGTGAGCCACAAAATGAAAGTTTTTAAACAGATAAAGGAGCAAGGAGACTCTACAGAATGCTTTTAACTGCAAACAAATCAGTTATATGATACACTCCTTGGCAGGAAATCAGAACAAACAAACAGGTGCTTAAGAAGTAGAGAAAATTTAACGTTAATATCTTTCACACAGTGAAACCAGCTAAAAAGCTTTACAAACAGTGTGAGAGTAAAAACCTTATTTATCAGGCCCTGTAAGGCAGGCAATTTTAGTTTAGCCATGCAGATTAGTTAATAGCAATAAAATACAGTAAAAAGTATGCAGCAGGCAATAAAATGTGCTATATATAAATTGCTAGAAGCAATAACTAGTAAAAATAAGCAAAAAAAAAAAAAAAACAGGATACTTATTGTTATTTATCTCAGATCAGAGTTGTAGTCAGTGCCCCTCCTCAACTTGGCTCAGTGTGTACAGACAGAAATCCTCTCAAAGTTAGGGCTCTTTTCCGAAATGCTTCTACTAAACACACAAAAAAATGTCATCTTAGAGTTCTTCTTTCTTTCTTTACAATGTTTGCTACATCCGAATCTGAAGAGGTCAGCAAACATGTATGCATTCCCATTACCGCAGACATATACATATAGTTATTTTTGAAGAGGGACATACCTCCTTTAGACTGAAGGATATATAACCTTGGTATGCACTGTTTTTATATATATATCATTTGATAAGCATGAAACATTCTTATTGTTTTCTTATCCAGCTGATTCAGGGGTGAGTCAGTCACACCAAAGATGTAAGAACAAATTGAGTTATAGCTTGGGTTTTATTTCTAGACATCAATGCAATTTTCAGTATTAGCTTTAATCTTCTGAAGTATTCCATACTAAGCTTTGTTTTTACTTGTTCATGTGTTATTGCTGACCATTCATCTAGTCATAAATATTTGTCTACCCCTCATGTTGAAGATCCTTTATATTGCAATCTTACCCCAGGTTGATGTCAATCTGTCCGGTGAACATTAGGATCAAAGATCTGAACCAGCTTTAGCAACTGCTTCAACACAAAACATTTTTTTCCTACAGAAGGTGTAGTTGTTGCTTGACAAATTTGTCTCTCCACTGTGATTTGTTTGTGTACTGTAGCAGTTTCCGATATCTGGTCATACGGTTCTTTGGATTGTTTGATTAGTGGAGAAATAAGATATCATGGACTGCCAGATCCTTAATGGTCCAGATCACCACTAAGGAGTATGTGGGACACAGGATACAGGTACAAGGCCTCTAGACTCTTTTGGTACCTCAGATATTTTAGGCCTGTGATCTTTTTTGTCAGCAATATTTGCAATCTGATTAACTGCTTAATATAGCGAGTGAGGTAGATCCCAAAGGTGGCATTGTATTTGATGATGGCCTGTTCATTGCAGAATACAGAGGGTTAAGGACTTCTTGTGATCTAGAAGATATTCCTTTTGCAATCAGTTGTACATAAAGGATTTCTTGACCACTGTTGCAATATGATGATCAAAGAAGAGGAAACTATTTACTCATGTTTGTGATGATAGGGGGTTTTAGATTCATGTATATGTGTGAGTTTTGTGTAGATGTCTGTAGAATAAGATATTTTTGTTGATAATTTATTTGTGATATCCAGTGGATAAGAGTTGGTAATACCATTATGAATAAGTTCAGAGCAATGCTGGATGTTACTTCTTAACTTCCTGATGTAACTAAAGAAGGATTTGTAAATATTCTTATTTTATAAGGCCAGCCCAGGTTCTTGGAAAGACTGTTTTCCTGATGGCATTTTTTAGTACATTGGATGACTTTTTGATGTTAACCTTAATTTGTTGGGGGTTTCCTTTTATTGTAATGTTTATAGTTATACATGTGGCCACCAGCCTGGTTTGCTCTTTCTCTTACCATTTTGTTTAGTTCGGGTATGGACCAATAATTTTATACAGTTTTCTAGGTGAGAACTGAATTTATTTGCATAACTGCTTAGTTGTATAAACATTTTGGGGGTTACAGTTATACCTGACTTTTGAGATTTCATCATAGGATTGTAAAAAATGTGTACATGTGATGGCTTTGAATACTGTCAGGGCCGGCCTTACGTCAGCTGGACCTACTTGGGCATATAGGCCCCAGTCCCACAGGGGGCCCCATACCAGGCTGTGTCTGTTGCTGTCACCCTGCCACAGCCCCACACTGGGCTGTGTCAGGGTCATTATGTCTTATGTGGCCCACAAAACTTGTCTAACAGACACTACAGAAAACTGCAGGGCATATTCCTATCTGTAGTCTTGCTTCTTCAATAATTACACGTCTTGTTTGTGCAGCAAACTACATTTCCTGTCATACATTGCACTAGTGGTGTGTATAGTAATATTTGCAATTTCATGAGTCATGACACTTGTAGGACTCATAGCATTATCTGATCACTCTCTCATAGTGGGTAGTTGCTGTTACTGAGTGCTCAAAAGGGTTTTCTGTTACTGTGTTTTATTTTGCTTCTCTTGTTAATGTGGGGGTATACAATTGGTTCTTGATGAATGTAATTATTGCAAGTTCCTGAAATAGTTAGCCTCAGGCAGTATGAAAATAAACCCTAGCAAACAGAAACTGTGATGTGAGGTAATTTCTAATCACCAAGACTTAAAATATTTCAAAATATGTCAGAGAAACACTTGTGTAATTACATATAAGAGCACATTAATCCAAGAGAGGTGAACCTCAATGTGTTTATGTTGAATGGAGGGAGGAAGAGGTCGATTGAAACATGATTTCACTTGGCTAAAAATAGTTTGACTAATAAAGATACTGTAAGGGCACCATAATTCAGAGTCACACACAAAATGGAGAAGGGACAGTCAAATAGAAATGTAAAGGTAGGAAATGGTAGGTCTAGAATAGGAGGGAGGTTTTGGAGTATATGTGTTGCAAAAAGTTGAACAAATAGTGAGGATTTTGTTCTTCCCTCCTTACATTCACATGGGTTTCCTTAATGCATTCTGATTTCTTTCCACCTGCCAAAACATGATGCTTAGTAGTTACCATAACATTTCTGTGCATGTGATCTTTACTGTTACAACTGTGGCCTGAGCTATAGATGAAAGTGATTTGTAAGCTTTAGTCCACTTACCTGGTTTACCAAATAATTAAGCAAATAAGAACAAACTTTAAGAAACAGTTGCAAGCTTAGAGGAGTACAAATGATGTTTCTAAGGAGAGACCCGACTTCATTGTTATTATTATTATTATTATTATTATTATTATTAATCATGCTGAGGAAGTTCATCAGTTTATGTGGATTTGTAGAACTACACAGATTGTATGAGAATTAAATGGGCAAGTAACGGTAGTGTTGTTGCCTCATAGCATAATGTTCCCAAGTTTCATTCTTGGATCTTGTGTTCATGTGAGTTTCCTTCAGTGTTCTGGTTTCCTTCCACATTCCAAAGACATTGCAATAGGTGGATTGGACACTCTAAATTGATCATAGATGTGAGTGTGCGTGTGAGTGTGTGGTGTGAAATAACTACCTCAGAAGGGCTAGCCACCCAGTGGTGTAAACATTAGGTATAAATGACTGCCACTTCTGAAGTGACACCATGTACAAAATATATGGTGATTTATTTGTTAGGTTGTTTTAAGATGGAAGATCAATTAGCTGGAGTCTGCCTTAAAAAGGCACTATGGCAGTAGCAAGGGCTGCCCATAAGACTTGCTCGGACATATGTGCAACAATGCTAATCATACTGCTCGATTTGTAATTTAGGTTTCTTTTCTGCATGGACAACGAGTGTGCATACAGGAATAAACATTCCCTTTGCACCAGTCTACTAACAGTTATGTCCCATTTGTGTGGATTTAGGAAGATATCCAAGTTGTGCTTTCCTTCCTGACACTATCATCTTGGATTTGCAATTATTTTGAATTTAAAAAGACCCAGTACAGGTCTAATATAAAATGATAATACTGTATTATGAGTGTGGATTAAAGGTTAATTTACACTAGTTCATAAAGCACACACATGAGTGTTTTATTTATTTATTTGACATTTGCTAACTGGGTTGGTCTGAGTGTGAAAAGCCCTTTTTCAGCCGAGACCCGAGGAGAAAAGCTCCAATATTACATTACTAAACATTAATTAACATAGACAGTTGTTTAAGGAGAAAAAGGAAGCATAACAACACTCATTATGACATACTGTGCAGAGTAAATAATACAATGGTGTTATTTATTTGTTCGAGTAAGTGCATGCGATGTACTGTGCAGTTGCACTAATTTCTTAAAACCTGACCAAGAGTATGACAACTGCCTGTTAGTGTGTAAATGTCATTCATTTCAGATGTATGCATGATTATCTTCATTCTGGGGCCTAAGTAATCATTTACATAAGTAGCAAACTTCAAACATGTATTCATCTAACTTGGGTAATGTGCAAGCGCTCCACTGTAAAGGGTAAAGATATGTGTCACTAAAACAAAACCCACTCTCGCAAATGGTCTGCAGTTCTAGATTTGATGCCAAGTTCAAACCATGAGTGATACTTCCACAGAATAACTTACTTTGCTGTCTTTGTCAACATGTGAAATATATGTATTAGGGACACACTTTCTTTTGGCTATCATCTCACTGCTTCTTTCAGTTTATACATTTGAATTTAACTAACTGCGTAGCAATTTAAAATAATGCAATAAAGCAAAGTGAGTAGCAATTAAATCTTGACTTTATGGTTTTAATTAAAATTAGAAAATACATTTGGTTTATTTCTGCAGTCTATATAAGTGAGCAGGTCTTGGCTTTTAGATTTTCTTTAAGTTGGAAAATACCTTTCTTTTATTTCTGCACTATGTTCAATTGTTGTATTGGCAGACAGAATTCTATATGCAGCTGCATACAATGTTTATGAATCGTGCACGATAATGGTATGTTTAAAAAAGTGCTCTGCATTTCAAAAATGGTACAGCAGTGGCACAAATTTGATTGCACTCCATAAAGATGTGGGAGGTATTCATTATCATTATGCAAATAGGTAAAAACTCTGTCATGTGTTTCTGTAGAAAAGGCACTATTCATAGAAGCCACATGCATTAACACATGATGGTTGCAAGAAAAACGTAAACAAATGAAGTCATAATGTGAAGCAAATGAGAAATTACATAAAACAGCTCCTGCTAATGAGACATTTTTCCTGCCTACTTGTGATTCGCAGCTAGTTTTGTGCTTTTCCTCACTGTCCACTGAATCGTTATAAAAGGTGGAATTGTCCCTTTTCTATTTACTTTGCAATTTGTGTTAATCCTTCCACTTGCTGCTAATCAAGTTATTTCCTAGTGTGAGATCCTTGTCTTGGCTAAGCAAAGACTGTTTATGGTCAGCAGTGCTCACTGGCCAAGAAGGCAGAGATATAGGCAAAGAATAACTTACTATAATTTTTTTAAATCAGAAAATCAGAAGATACTAGATTGAGAGTGGACAGTGATATTGTAAGGCTCTCAGTGAGAATGTAGGGCTCCTATAGGGGCACTGGGAGGATGTGTGGCCTTTCTATCCCTGTGGATAAAAGACATGTATAACCCTCACTATTCTTGCCATGGAGACCTTCCAGAATCAGACTAAAGACACAATGAGTATTTAACAGACTTCTACCTTGAGGATACTATGGCAGTTCCTGGATGCACTCTTGGCATGTGTAGATCAGTACATCTATTTCATGATGTCACCTCAAAACTAAGCTAGGACTGTGTCTTTTACGAGGTGGTATGTTTCTCTGAAGTGATCAGTGCAATAGATTTACCCATGTTGCAATTAGGGGCCTATCTGGTCCACTAGGGGGAGTGGGACTGAAATAGGAAGGGCTATCATTTCATTAATTGCCAGGTAATGTGTCATGCATGGGGTGCATCACCAATGTCTCTGCCCAGTATTCTGGCAGTGCACATGATTCCCGTATCTGTTACATAAGATCACTCTACCGCCTCTTCCTGCATGGTGGGATGTCCAGTAATCATTTTGTTGGTAAGTGGAAACATATATTTTTTTTCTTTTTTCTATTTCATTTAAGTTGTTGGTCATGGTAAAATGTATTGTTGAATACTAAACCACATTTTTTTGTTTTGTTGTACACCCCACCCACACTTTTTTTTCAGGTGATGCTGGATATACGCTGGAGCCATGGCTCATGACACCAGAGAGAAGTCCAAGAAGAGCAGACCGGTATTGTCATTAAGAGGTTCTTTGGCCTCTTGAAGAGTTTATTAAGGTGCCTGGATGAGTTTGGCAGTGCCCTTTAGTACAACCTAGCTACTGTATGCAGGATGTTTATTATATGTTGCATTCGGCACAAAGTGATCCTATGCACTTCTGGTGGTGAAGTGGGCCATGCTCTCTCTCTAGATCCTAATTCCATTCCTTCCACAACTAATGATGACCATCTGCCAGCAGTAGTAAGACACCCCATACGGTAGGCTCATGCACAACATATGGCTGTGCACATAAAGAGGTGGAGTCTAGTCCAGAACTATGGAACATGACATTCAGGTTAGTGTTTCCTTTCTTGTAAAACAAAAACATGCCTACATTAAGTGTACAGTAAGTAAACACAATCTGTATTCAAGAACATCCCTACCACATTTTTGTGCTGTCTGTTCACTGACAAATATTACACTCTGTATACATCATTTACAGATTTTGGTAACCTTTATGAATCCCCCTCAGTATTTAAAGTTGCAAGAAAATCAGCAAGAAAACTAAAACATGAAGAAGAAGGTTGGAGTCATGCTTCTGTCATTTATTCACTCAGAATGGTGTACAGTTGGTGTACATTTAGGGTAGGTGTTAAGGAATATGGCTTATGAAACATGCAATGACATCTGTGGGCTATGCTGTGTTGTGCATGATTTACTCTCACTGTTCATCAGACTATCCTTCTCATCTTTACATAATTATTTTTATTTTAGAACATGTATTCATATTATTGTTTGTAAAGGTCATGCTTGAGTGCTCACTGACTACTGTTCATTGATGCTGTAAAGCATCATATAAGGAATAATTACATTTTTAACTGTTCTCCACAATACATTGTAGTGAGGTGTTGTAGTTAAGTATGCAAGAACTAAATGCCTTGATGTGGTACAATTAGTATTAAGTATTACTTCAGTATTTAACGAGTCCATGCCTTGCAATTTAATGAAAATGCATCATATTGTTTTTTTATATTATGTAATGTTTCCTTAGTTTGAACTGTCTTGTTTGTTAAGGTAATTTTATTTTCTCATACACAATAATTTGTAGCCCAGAAACAAAAAACATCATCATTTGTGCAGTAATGAGGGTGAATGTTTACATGGTAGGATATTCATTTTCATCATTAATTTTCTTATTAGTGTTTCTCTAAATCCTTATGTACTACTACTTTTAAGTTGTAGGTAACTGCCAGCTGTAATAATGATAATGCATAGAGAATTAATGGTGTTAATTACTACAGTCCTATGACGTATATCTTTCTTTTCACAATTCCATGAGGTTTTAAGCAGTATCACTGGAGTAGTGAAATGCACACAGTTGAAAAGTCTCCATTTCCCCTTTTGTTCTGTATTTTTTTTACTATATTTAATAACTTATCCCCATTCAAGATAACAATGACAAGTTTGTGAAGGTCAAATTGTAAGTAACAGAAATGTCACGCTTCAATCACAGTAATTCAAAGTCAAATGTGTCATACACAACTGTTAAAGATAGGATAAGTGATGGTGCAAGTGATTTTGAAGAGGGGCTGTCATGAGAGCTAGATAGTGAGTTGGTCCTATGTGGTAACCTATTTGATCCAGGTGATCCTGCAGACACTGATATGACAGTGCTGTGGGACCAGGACTGGGATCTCAAATGAAAGGTTCTGCTAGGTAGAGATGAACACTGATGTTGCCTGCATAAATTCTGGTGTGCTTGACCCCTGACTAATTATAGTACTTTCTTGAAAAGCACTTCTAAGTCTCATGTGATCTGCCCTCATGCATCCAGACAGTACCCCATCCTTATGTATACCAGGGGAGACTCTAACCACCATTTCCAGCTGACTCACTGTGGCAATGCTCTGGGCCCTAACAATGCCACAGCATATTTGCTGCTGGACAGCCAATGCTTTGCATGTTTCCTGGGGTAGCTGTGACCAATTCCTGCACTTTGTGCCCCTTTATACAGGTGTCACATTAAAAACTTTTACCTCTGAAGTTCTGCCCTAATCCTCAAAGTGTTCATCTGGGGTTTGCAGACACTGATGTAGAGGCATGTGTGTTTACTTCCTGTAAAAGTGTGAGTGTATGTAATGTGTAAGTGTAATAACAGCATGTGCTTGATTTTGTGATGAACTGTCACTTCCTGCAGAGTTGTTAACATGCTATGGGGTGTGAAATCTTATGTGCTCTCTCTGTAGCGGAAGAGATGATCCGGTGTAACATCTGTCAACAGCATAGGCAAAGGAGAATTATCAAGTTTTGGTAAGAATGAATAGAAACATTAGCTTATTTATTTAAAAATAAATTTAAAGTATTATATACTGTTTCTACTCTCTCTCTCTCTGTTTGTATATATCAATCAAGTCTTTTCGGCTTTTCCCAGTTAGGGGTCGCCACAGCGGAACTCCAGTCCGCTAGCATATATATATATGTAGATATACCTGCAAGAGTAAGAGAATGACTGAAGTGCTTTCAGTGCAGTATTGCAACCAAATCTGTATAAGACGAAGAAATGTCAAATGTGTAATGGTTTCTTATGTTAAACCAACATGTCTCATTAGTATCAGAAGTCTGCAAATTTCAGGACCACCAAGACTAGATAGCAATACACTGATTCCTCCCATGTGTGCATCAGCATTTCCCATGCATTTTGCTTTACTTCAATAAAGATTTAACAGGTTCATAAGTTATCACTAGGCTAATGACCACTAGGGACATTAAAAGCTTAAATGAGCACCCAACACCATTTGGGTCCCGGGTATGAAGTGCATGGGAGGTGGGAAGGCATGCTAGTAGGGAGGTAACTAAAGGATGTGTATGGGCTATTAGGGGGTGTTAATTAGGATAATACTTTTCTAACTGACAGTCTCCCTCAATATGTGACATGGGGGGCTTGACCAAGGATTAATGTTATGATTTCCCAACCAAATGTCAAGGTTTTGTTTGAATAAGGTCAGGAATGAACTCTGTTTTACATGAATGCGGAGCCTTTTCCATAGCATGAGGATCCTTTGGGACACATATCTCTCCTCCAGCACATTCTGTTTATGTCACAAGTGAAGTTCAGATCCCTGGATCTAGACTTTTTGGTGCTGTTTGTTTTGTGAACGTGCAACAGATCCATCAGAGCTGGGTCTGAGAAAGCCCTGTAAGCCAAGCAAAGATCCCTTATCCCCAGTTGATAGGAGACAGAATACAGAGACAGAGCCTTTAGGGGATCAGTGTAGGACAGGGTATTCATGCCCTGAATTCTCCTAGTTAGAAACATTTTTGGGTGTTCCAGCTGTTGCAAGTGTCTGGTTAGGTACATGTCAAAGGGGAAATTTAAATCAATTATAGGTCTGATAAGGGCTAAGTAGAACTGTACAATAACTTCCTTTGAGCTGCAAACCATACCCTTACATATATGTTGGGTAACATAGAATGATTTTTTTTATCATCTTAGCTGCATGTTGGTCAAGAATAATGTGTAACATTGTGTGAACGCATTGTGTGCATTTTTTATTTGTCTCTCCCACCCGTTACCTCTCTTTTTATTATTTTTTATTATTTTAATAATGCATTCTTTTGTTTTGTTTTTATTTTTTCCTGTCTATTTCTGTTCATATTTCTACAGATCCAGAATTCTTAGGAGCAGCCAAACCATGAGCCTTCCTGGATAGGATGTCTTCACAGTCTGCCCATCCAGAAATGTCTTCAAAGAGTTGGAACAGTAGCACTAGCCCGCTAAACACTGTGGCAGGTGACAGCCTGGCAAGACTCACTGACCTTGGTTGAGGATGTGGTGGAGCAGTTCTTGGGCAACTGCTTTAGGTCAATCAAGGATTCTCTATAGTGGATAGAAGACTCACTGCACTAGTTGGCACTGACCAAAGGGCCACCACAGGCCTCTGTCCCTTCAACACTAGGGTCCTCCACTGCAACACTATCAGGCAGTGGAAACATTGTGGCCTTGTGGACCTGAGATGTTTGTTGGGCTAGAATCCTTTTCACCCCTTACCTTTGTTTCCTTATCCTCTCTCCTACTTCCCACCCACACTACCCTCTTACATAACAATAAAACAAGAAACAAAAATAGGGAGCTCTATTCCAGACGTAAAAATAGTAACCTTCCATCCTAACTCCTTCAGCACAGCCCTCTTCATGCTTTCCTTCTGTGTTCACCTCTTTTTATGTCTTCTTTTTGAAATCTTTCCTATTTTCCCCTTTCCATTCTTTTAAGAATATATAAACTATTTCAAACCACTTTATTTTTTTTTTAAATATTAATAGTAAAAGCTCCACTGTATACCTCATGCCTAAGTCTTTCCAGTGTCACTGCACATAGCCTCATTCATTCGCAATATCCAAGTATATACAAAATCATACAAAGTCTAAGGCATTCATGTAGTCCTTTGCATATATTCATCAATTAACTTCAGCTATTTTACACTTTTGCTGTAAGTGGTCATGCTTGATAAAATGTCTTTGCATTTCGTAAGTGCAAATAACCTGTGTTTACTGTATTTGATTATAGGAGTAGCACTACTCCTCACTCGTATCCATTACACAAGTATGAAACTTGGAACAATGAATACCACCCATGAAGTTAAGTCTGTTCATCCTAGGACTGTAGTACTGTAGCCTTATATATATATATATATATATATATATATATATATATATATATATATATATATATATATATATATATATATATATATATATATATATATATATGTATGTATAGACAGATATAGATAATAAACAACTGTAACAAAGGAAGCAATAATCGATTAACCTAATTATGTACTTTCTGAAAGAAATATATTTTTATGATGTAAATCCCTTAAACTATGGTGATCATAAGGGAACCATTGTATGGTATAGGAACTGTAATGCCTCAGATCTCAGGGCTCTCCGGAGACTAGTAACAGCAGCAGAAAGAATCAATGGCTCTCCACTGGGATCCTTGGATGACTTGCATTAATCTTGATGCATTGGAAGAGCTAGAAAGATAATAAATGACCATACTCACCCTGCTTGTGGTATGTTCGCCTGCCTTTCCTCAGGTAGACGTTACAGCAGCATGCACTGTAAGATTTCCAGGCTCAATTGAAGATTTTTCCCCTTATCCACCAGATTTCTGGCATGCCTGTTGTTAGAGTTCAGCAGCCATTCTGCTCTTCCTATCACATTCTAAGATCAGTACTACTAGTAGCATAGTTTAGTACATTATCATCTGTCATGAATATGCAATACTCTATGCAATATTTTTGCTTCACAGGTACCTACTAATGTGAAAATTCAAGTCTGTGCAACATCTACATGTGCAATACCCTAAATGGCACATTTTTATACATGTAATGTTTGTAAGTGTCTGTCCTAGTACTACTAAGTAGTAACTGTATGCATGTATGTTTCTTGCACTGGGAATGAAGCAACATAATTTTGTTTAGCTGCACTATATGCAGATCCAAATGACATTTATCAAAATAAAAGGGTCTAAATGCCCCTTAGCTAGACATCTGTTGTTATATCTGCTACCTAAAATTAACCATGTGTTATTCAGCCCAATCAGTCTGAGTGTTTTTTTTATGCACATTGTAACTCATAACCGTTATTCTTTTACAGTACGAGTATTTCAATGCAGTACTAATAAATGAAAAAGATGAAGATGGCAATTATCTAGAGCTCGGAAAGGAATTTATCTTGATGTCAAATGACCATTTCAATAACTTGCCTGTGAACATTAGCCTGAGTGACGTGCAGGTCCCTACAAACATGTACAACAAAGGTACGTCACAATTATTTTGCTTATTTTTTTTTTTTGCTAAACTAAATTTACCACAATGAACACAAGATGGATTAGAGTTTCTTCTTCTTTTTTTTCTTTAGTTCATATCAGAAAAGTGAACCTTCGTGAATTTTGGCAGTTATTTACAATAGAAGATATATTTACAGTAGAAGATAACTTTATTATTGGATGCATTTCAGTGTTTTATCATATTATAAAAGCACACAAATGCATGTAATATCTATCTAGCTATCTATATATACGATAGATATCTAGCCATATATACATCTATATACAGCTATGTGTCTATGTATATATATATAGAGAAACAGATATAGTTATATCCATATCTATAACAATATCTATATCTATAGATATATTACCTAGTTATCTCAAAAGATTGAATCCCAAAATACTGAAAACATTTTTAATGCAGGGGGCAAGCCCCCCTGCATCCCTCATGTGGAGGGCTGCATCCCTCACACTCCCTGCTAATTATATACATAAACTCCAACATCGCACAACAGTGAAAAGGGGACAAATTCCATCCTTCAGTATTTTGTGTTTTCAGTATTTTGGGATTTACTCTCTTAGTTTCTCAGTCTTCTGAAGTAAACCCATATATATATATATATATATATATATATATATATATATATATATATATAGGTGTGTGTGTGTGTGTGTGTGTGTGTGTGTGTGTGTGGGTATTTATATATTTAGAGAGAGAGATACTTAGATGTGTGTGTGTATCTATCTATATCTATCTATCTATATATATATATATATATATATATATAGAGAGAGAGAGAGAGAGAATTGTGTTGTGGTTACTGCATTACTACATTATAGTTTAGTTCTTCATATTCTAAAACAGGTCTAGATTGAAAGTGAGATCCAAGACTTTATGTGGGAGCATAATTAGACAGCTTGACAACCAATGGGTAAAGATCATAGCTGAAGATTAGTTCTTGGTTTCACTGGAAGCCAGTTGGCTTTGCCAAAAATAAGACAGTGATGGTCTGACATTCAAAAGTTTATGATACAAATGACAGATTGGTTTGAAGACTGACTGAAGGTATGCATGTTTTTTGGCGGAAGCAACTACAATTAATAATGGCCCATAATTTACGTGGGCAAAGAAAATTTACTACTCTATACTCATGACTGATAGTTGGGAGAGGAAGCAAAGGATTTTCCTGCTCCGCAAGAGTAGGCAGATGATCTTTGCCATTCCTTTTTTCTATTCAAGTCTGAAATTGTGAAGTCTGGCCAAGCCAGAGTACAGGATATTTTAAAGGATACTGTTGTATATTTAGGATCTTACTATATAGGCAATCATACATTTATACAAATGAAAACAAACCACATTGACACAATCTTAATTGCAAGCATTTTGCATCACAAACCATACTGACATACTATCAGTTGCAAACATTACACATCACTTACAATTTACACAATCTTTTTAAGTCAAACATTGCATAACTAATTTAAGTCCTGTTGGCTTTTAAACCTCCTTTCTCCCTTGTATGCATTGTTCCCACAATTCCCATTTTTTCTGTGTAGTTTGCTCCTACCCTTTTCTAAAGATCTCAATTCCAGTTATTTTAGCTCTATTATTATATTCACTGCTTCTAGTATAGCTGGTTTAGATTTTGATTTCCAGTTTCTAGTAATTGCTTTTGTGGCAGCCACCATTATTAGACACAGCAAAGCCTTACCATACTTAGGCAATTCTGATTCTGTATCATAACTCAAAAAAAACATTTCCCTCATCAGACCAATCTGCCCAGTCAGCATATCTGACAGTGCATCCTGCAGGGAATTCTTAAAGTCCACCAATTCACTGCAGTCCCAGAAAATATGTTGGCAATTAACTTTCTTCCCTGTCATACCTCCAACATTAGTTGTCTGCTGAGGACAAATTCTCTGGAGTCTCCTTGGAGTATAGAAATAACTATGCAAACATTTCCAGGAAAAATCCTAAATGTTACAGATTTTGTTACATATTTGGGAGACATACATATATCCTCCTATTATTTCTTTGTGAATTGCTTATCTAGTCTCACTTCACAATCCTTTCTAACCTCCTGTGATTGATTCTTATAGTTATCATGCAAAATGTTATATGCTCTAATGCTTTCAAGGGAATGGAACCCATTCCTAAGTCAAGGTGTAATGAAAGTTCATGAAATTATATTATTTAAATCTTTAATGTTAGCCAGAAGTCTTCTTCACAGCACATGCAATGTGCTGAGTAATAATTCCTTCTGCAATTTGTATGCAGTTACACATATCATCAACATTTCTAAATACAATTGTAAATTATTTTTTTTACGACTCATTGAACCTACTACTATTGGCACTGTTTGAATATCCTTGTTCCACACTGCCCTCATTTCTGCCAGCAAATCCTAGTATTTTATGACTTTGTGTCTCTCTGTACACAAGACACTGCAGTTATCGGGTGCAGCAATTTCAATGATCAAAGCTACTTTTATGTTGTTTTCATGGACTACTATACCTGGTTTTCTCGCATCTATTTTTTGAACTGTTGGTAATGGGTGATCCCATGTGATATAAACTTCACTTTTATTTATTTTATTTATTTAATATTTGTTGACCAGGAAAGTCCAACTAGGACAGAGCCTATTTTCACTGGAGGCCCTGGGAGAAATGCTCCAGATGCATTTCTTTGGAATGTGAGAAGAAACCGGAGTCCCCGGAGGAAATCCATGTGAACACAGGGAGGACGTGCAGACTCTGCACAGAAGGCACCCCAGCCAAGAACTGAACCGGAGAACCTCTTGCTGTGAGGCAACAACATTAACTGCTGCACCACTACACCCCCCACTGTATCATTATTTTCTATAATACTTTGTGGCTCATGTTTCCTGTCTTTTTCAGCTACTTCAGTATTGTAATGTTTACACAGTCCCCAGTGCAACAGTCCTGCCACATTATTATGCCTTTCAGTATACAGTCCTTCTGCCATCAGCAATAAGATGTCTGACTGTTCCCAATTCTGTTTTTCAAAACCTACATTTGTCTCCTTCTCCCACATGTTCAATGGACTTTGTAATCCAAAGTGTACATAGTCCACTGTCTTGGGCCACCAATATTAACCTCTCATCTTTTGGTTTAAATTCACCTCTCATTAACCATTCCTGCACTTGATCCTAAGCAACATGAGATTGTTCCAAGAGTTTTCTGTATTGGCAACTATATTTATGCATTTTTCACCATTTCTTGCCTTGTCATCTGATCCTTCAGCTTAGTCTTTCTTTTGTTTTTTTTGGCACATTCAGTTGCTGCCTGATTTTTATCTGCTTCTGATTTGATTTTCATTCCCCCTTGATACCAATATGCTTCTGCTAAACTAAGCAGGGAAGTTATCTTAGATATATTCTCCTCATATTTCAAAACTTTCACTACATTTGGATCTTGCAAGGTAAGCAGATATGTATGCAGTCCCACGATTGCAGATCTATACATGTAATCAGTTTCGAGGAAGCCCATATCTCTTTCAGAATGGGGAATATATAGCCTTGGTATACACTGATTTTTATAAATTATCTCATGAGCATTAAGCATCCTTCTTGTTTTTTTGTCCAACACCTTTTGGGGCCAGTCAGTCACTCCAAAACTGTAAGTTAAGACGAAGAACAAATTGGTTTATTGCTTGGGCTTTGTTCTTAGATGTCAATGTCATTTTCAGTATTAATTTTAGTCTTCTAAAATATTCCTTACTAAGTTTTATTTGCATTTGTTCATATTTTATTGTTGATCCTTCATCAATTCCTGAATATTTATACACTCCCTCTTGCTCAAGTTTTTTTAATATCACATGCCTGTCCCAAACTAATGTTTTCTTGGTGCTGCAACTTTCCTACTTTAAAAGTTGCTTTTGCACATTTATCAAGACCAGATGGCATTCTTATATCATATGAAAGAAGTTTTGACCAGTTGTAGTTGGGCTTTCAGTTTCTCATCTGATGAAATATGCAGTTTTAAAACATGTACAAAAAGAAGATGAAAAGTCTTTACACTTTTCTGTTTTCTGAGACCCAAATTGTAGCAATGACCTAATCTGTTAAGTAGACAGCTTAATTGGTTAAAGGCAAGATAGAAAAGCATCAGTGACAGAGGGTCACCCTGGGATAGGTCTACTTCTGTAGACCGAAATTACACTTTGTTGAAACTTTAATGAAACTACAAACTACCAAATGACGAAATACCAGATAAGGAACTTTGAACATGTTTCTGGAACTCACCTTTTTCCCACTGTAGTGCGATCTGGGGGTTGGCATATGAAATGTGCAGGGGAGTGTGGGGGGTGTAGGATGGCTTGCCTCTTGCAAAAATCATCAATAAAGGTAAGTTTTCACTTTAAATTTTAAAATGTGTAGAGTATCTGTAGAGATGTTTAATATCTGATGTTCAGTGTTTCATCATTTGGTAGTTTGTAGTTTCATTAAACTGTACTTTCAGCAGACTTATCTCACTGATTTAAGTTTCAGCAAAGTGTAATTTCAGTCTGCAGTGGTAGACCCCCCCCCAGAATATCCCCCTTTTAATTTTTATTCCTGTAATAATAATTTGTCCTTTATCATGGCTTAACTGCAAAGTGGTTTGCCACTGTTTCATAGTCACTGTAATGTAATCAATCAGTGTATAGTGTGTATCTTATACATTTTAAACACACTTTTATCCATAAATGTGGAATACCGTCAAATGCTTTTTTGTAGTCTGTCCATGCCATACTTAGATTTTTCTCCTTTCTACAGATTTCCATTATGACTTTATTTAACAACAAATGATCATTTGTTCCATATGACTTTCTTTTATTACCCTTTTGTTCTATTGTCATGACTGAGTTTTCTTCCAAATGACTATAAACTCTGTCAGCATCAATTCCAGTGTATAGTTTATATGTTGATAGAAGGCAAGTTATTGGTCTCTAGTTTTTCGGAGAGCTTGCAGGTTCACTGTTAAGTAGGAATATTGTTTTTCCTGTTGCTAACAAGGCTGGTGTATTTTTGGGGTGCACATATAAATAATTCTTACTCATGGGTAATGTTCATGTAAAGATGTTAATACTTTTAGTCAGAAGTTAGGTACTGCATCTGGGCCTGGGGTTTTCCAGTTATGAACTTTTCTTAAGTTTGTTTCACTCTCTTTGGCCGTTACTTCATCCCATCTCATATCCTGTACATTTGAACTTCTTATTCTTTCTTTTACTTCTTTTATCCATTTAGCATCCTTGTTATGTTCCACTCATACCTCTCAACTGTCCAGATTTTTGCCTCATATTTTGGTGTGTTCCTCATAAAATTGTGTTTTTTGGCAAATCATTGAGGACCGAAGTCAGAAGATAATGACAAACATTTAAGTTTCAGACATCATACTCTTCAGAAAATTCATGTCAATGCAAAACCTGGCATTCTATCAACTTTCTAAGTTTACAACAGCAATATTTAAAAATTGTCTCTATTTTTCAGCCATTATCTCCACATTATTTATGGCTTTGTCCAGATATCTTGCTTTAAATGGTTGAGAGGTGTAGTTCCACTTAGGTTCTACAGGATCTTCATGAATACTAAGTGTATCATAAGTACAAAACATGCTTCCATAAAAAGTAACAATGAAAAAACACAACACTACCACCAAGTACTTTTTAGATTGCTCAGATTTTAGGGAATTCTTGTTTTTTTTTTTGTTTTGGATGCCGTAAGTTTAGACAATTTTTCAGGTGATTTTAACATGATTCTTCAGTGCCAAGAAGCACAATGGCAGATTTGATTGAAAAAAAAAAGCTTGACTGAATTTATTAATATCAAATAAGTTTATTTGCACAGAGACTTTAATAGTGTTAAGTGTTTTGTTTTATCATTGTTACATTTTATGGAAGAATGTGTTGTATTTTTGATACACTTTTGCTTTTAGAATTCTTATCAATTAATTGCATTATTGTTTCTATTTGCTCAGGTAGTCATGTGATTTAGGCAGTTGAGTTTTAAATGTGGACATGAAGTTGCTTGTTTCATTCTAAAGTTCTTAGTGCAATAAAGAGAACAAAAGTGCTCACATATCATTCGTGAGCGAGTCTCCTGCATGCTGGCTGCTTGAGTAGAACTTTATTGGTTTTTGAAAATTGTCCATCTTTAATGATAGATTTTGAATGCAGGTTGCAATCTGGGAAAAGTTATTTTTCATAGATATTTCTTGATATGAAGGGTTGGAATAATGTATTCTTCTTCTATATGAATTATAGTAGGTGCTTCTAAACTGTCAGTTTTGATGCGGGTAAATTTGTAATTCATTTGCACCACAGATGGCATTTGTAGTCTACTGAAATTATATAATTTTTTTCTGAGGAACTTCTGCAGGAATCTGCGACACAGTTGCCATAGTTTGTAACCTTATACATTCTTACGAAGCTTACAGCCATTGACACCATTAAGAATCTTAGCCACATCACCAGGACTAGTGGGAGACTGACAGTGTCCCCACTGAATAGATTTTCTCAAAATATCCCAAGTGAAAATTTGCAATCATCTAGCTAGTCATCCAAACTTGTTTTAAGAGTTGCAAGGAAAGTATTCAACTTGGCATGTAAGAGTAGCCTATTTCAGTAAAGGGAAATACATTGGTTTAACTGTCTGCTGTGACTTCTGTTGTTATTAATGTAGTAATACAAGTATAGGTCTTTAGAGCAGATATTTGCTTTACAACTGGTTCGGTTTCAGCAAAGAACTTCAAAGACGATTGGGACATTTATAGCAGGGAGACTAAGCAGAGATCACTCCTCTGGAATCTGTACTACATTGAGCAGATGGACTAGGACTGGGCTTTTTAGTCTGATAGAGTAGCTAAGGGTATTGAGTCCTGACATCTTTTTGGTAAGAACATGGTTGAGGCTTCTCTGCTTGGTTTGGGTGTCTGGGTTGTAATTTGCTATTTTGGGATGTCCATCAAGTGAAATCTGCTTAGAAAAGGCAATATGGAGGTTTTGACCAGAAAGCAAAAAGCTGGGGCTGAAACGAGCAGGACATGGTCCCTGGCAAAGTGTGTGTGGGAGGGAGGGGTAAGGGTGTGTTGCCCATTCCATCCCATGTAGACCCACACTACATCCCTTAGAATGGCATTACTTTAAGAGACAATTTTTGAAGCCAATCATTAATCCTTGAATTTAAGTATTATTTTTGTTGATGGAAATACTGCTCAATGCCAGAGCTTTGCCCAATTGAATATATGAATAGACAGCTCAACAGGGTAAATCTGCATCTCCCACAAGATTAAATACCTAAAATAATCCATTCCAACATGGCTATTTATAAGTTCATAATGAGAGGCAGCTAACAGTTTCTTATTGTTTCTGAAATGAGTGGGTATTGTGCCTACATGTTTTACAGTGAAGTCATTAATTACTGCGACATTTCTGGGATGCACTGTGGCTCATGGAAAATTAGGGGTACATGCTTGAAGTACAGCTGAATCTAAATAACAGCTGCTATGGCTGCAGTTATAGTATTACTATTTTGAATACATGGCTATGGTAATCTAGTTGGATGTCTAAGAAGCAACAACCCAACTATTCTAGTAAGCATTTGAATGTGTGTGTTTTCATTGCCAAACAAATGTCTTCTTTTACAGATATCTGCTGCTAACACATGTATATTTTTCTATAGATGGGTTTTCATAGCTTTTGCTTGTCTACTTCCATGTCAGATAATGTGTAACAGGTGTATGCTGAAGAAAAATATACATTTACTTCTATTTACCACAAACTCTGCTGTCTGTTGTTTTCTTTCATATTTTCTCATTTTACAACTGTGAATGGATCTTTGGTTTATTTTATAACGTTGATTTCTCCATTTTTGATGAATAAGTAATCTGTTTTGTATATCTTTCTTCAAATTTTTTGAACACATTAACATTTTCTGTTCAAAGACAAGAGCTAAACAAAGGTTGCGCGCTAATATCACATTGAGCTTGTATGATATGCTTTTTCAGTGGATGCTATCAAGGAAATAATTGGAACTGTAACTTTTCATTCATCCCCCCATGTAATGTAGTTACTATAAAGATCTACTGCATAACTCTTGCGAGTTTGCACTGTTTGAATCATTCTGAAAATGTTTGTCTCGTGCCTAATCTGTCCTGGGATTGTTTAAACATTAAGTTAATTAATTGGACAGAAACACAGGGAACTAATCTAAGGGGGTGGCGAAAGCCAACACATTCCGGCTAGGCTTATAAATGCCTTCGGCCAGATAGCCTAGTACCTACCTATGAACCTAATTATATTTGTGCATGTGGTCTTAATGTACACGTCTAGTTTAAAAGAAGCAATCCAAAAGCAAGAGCACGCTTACAGGCTGTTACTGAGGGTAACCATTTGAAGTGTTGGGACCCACAACACAATAAATACTTCCATACTTGGCGCTATGTAATAATCCTCCCATGTTTTACTTAAAAGTCACTTTTAAGTGTTGAGTGTAACTGAATATGTTGGGTAGTCCTTCTCTTGATTAGCATATCCTTCTATACTTCATGTTAAGTAATACTTCACCTGTGTTTTTCCTAAAAATCACTTCATGTAAGTATTAATTCTGTTGTCTGAGCTTACTGTGCTTGGCTACTTATAATTTTGGTGAACTTAATTGAACAAGAAGTTGAAAATGACAATAAGAAGTGATACTTAATTAAAATTGTGCTTTTTAATACTCTTCGAAAACACCGCGGCCCTTTTCATATACGTTATATGGTTTTCTTTGTAGTTCTAAGAAGGCATTATTGAGTAGGCTTAATACTTTCTAGAAATATGCACAATCATGCCAATGCACACTTGTTCCTTTTTAATAACCTACCATTTATAGAAATACACAATTAAGTAATATAAAACTTGAATATAAAGAGATTTACCTGCCATCTATTCAGAGGAAATAAAATCCTGAAATCATGTTCCTGTGGAGCCTTCAGCCAAATTCTTATATTGATTTGCAAGAGAATGAACTGTTCTAAAAATGCCTGGTATTCTTCATCTGAATCAAACTGAAAGTATCCCTATTAGCCTTAGAATGACTTCTGAAGAGTACGTTTTATTTAATAGGCTGCAGTTACTGTCAAACCTGTCTTACAGAAGTGTGACTTTGTCTCTTTTTTGCACCATTGGATAATAATAATAAAAAAATCCTTCAAGGAGAAAGTGAGATTGCAGGAATGATTATACGGTAGCTGTACAGTGTCTATTACTGCAAGACTTTCTGATCTCTGCTTTGTGAGTCTCAAAGCACCCCCCCCCCCATAAAAAAAAAAAAATGGTAACTCACTTTTGTTCTGACTACAGAGGATATGAACTGGGTCAGATTCACAAACTTAAAAGAACTGTGAAGACTATGATCTTAAGCTGAATATTTTCAGTTTCTCTGTATTTCATTCTCATTCTGTATTATGTTTAATGTTATGTTTATGTAATTACAATGAAAATAATAGTATGCCAAGGTCCTAGGTATGCAGAAAATAAATAAAAAAATCAACAGCTGTTACAGTAACTGTTTATATTAGCGTCTGCAGCTTGCACGGAGTTGAGTGTATGTTTTTATTTTATTCTACTTCATGCTATAGCCTAGTACATTACTTTTAAACAAGTCTCACCATCCATATATTATCAATGCTTGTTCACATGCTATATCCAAACTTACCTAATTGATAAAGGTCTGTACATCATCTCCTATTCTAATAATTGGCTGGTACAACTTCAAGTCTATAGTGAAATAACTTGCGGGAGGATTTAGATTTTTTGGACAGCTTTACATATCTAGCTGCAAAAAGTTTCTTTTATAGTAGATGAAAAATTATGAATTCAGCAATGTTTGCCAAATGAGACAACTATTTTGAGTTGGCATTTCACTTACTTTTTCCCCATGCAATTATATTAGCATTCAGTGATTTGCTAGACCTGACAATAAACCACGTATTTTTCCAGATCATTCTTTGATTCTTTTAAGGTTTTCTGTTTATGGCATCCAGTTATGGGTTAAGAATGACTTGTTTCTCTGATGTTGACAATGTTTTCTCTGAACTCATAATTTTACCATACAAAAATGTTAATGGAAGAGTAGTGATTTCTACAACTTCCGCCAGCAGTACACTCTCCTTGCATTGCTTGTCTTTACCTTCAGTCCTCCAGCATATTCACTGACACTCCAAAGTACCCTTAATAATTCTTATTTCCAGTGGCCACATGGTCACCACTTGTAGTTACACCATGTATCCCAGTTGCTTCATTCCTCTTTCCATCACAGACACTCTAACCTGATACTTCATGAAAATCTTGTCTCACTTTTACAAGGGATGGATACAATGTTCCATATCAAGACTGCTAAGATATCTTAAGTTTTCCTTGTGTATACTCCACTAGTTATAATACCTAGTGTACAATTCACCTTGGTCATTGCACATATAAGCTACCTTCTATAATTTAGTCCAAAGCCCCAAATATCTTTCTTCTCTTCTTCCAAAAGTCTCCACTTTTAGACCGCATAATTTGCCTAGACTACAAAGTACAAAATGCCTTATAATTCAATTGGTAAGCTATGAAGCCTAGTTGCCAATTGGTTTGTACATACTGCAATCCTTTTGCAGGTCGCTGCTGATATTGCCTTTCTGAATCAATACATTTGTTACCATTTTGGTATTCTCTGTGAACAGTCTCACATTTTCTTCTGATCTTAGAGTAATATCAGTTAGTTTGGCATTAAGTATGAACTATTCAACCACTGAAGCATGCAGCATTCAACTTGTGAGTTTTGTGACCTCACTGCTACCCTTACACTGCAATTCTTCCAGTCAGTGATTACTGAATGCACTCATTCCTGTGGGATTTATGTCAATACATGCGGGTACAAACAATTTACTCAAAAACAAATTAAAATAATCGATGTTATGATATTAGAGAAACACTTGTTTCTAAAAATATAGTAATCATCATCATCGTGATCATAATTAATGTTTTGGGCGGGGGGAGTAGTTCTTGCTGTGATGCTAAGGCTCACGATTAATCTATCTTGAAAAAAAGACTAAATGCATGCTCTTCAACCCCTAAACACATTTACTAGTCTCCTGCGTGATGCCAATATATCCAACATTCAGGTATATACCAATTTCTTGAAAAAGTGTGGCCAATTTGGAATTCCCCTAGATGACATCTATGAATTGGCTAAGGGTTCTATACTCAACAGCTTGCAACTTCTGGAACATCTGATATCACATCCTATGATCACACATTAAAGTTAGCTGTTAAATATAGTAGATGATTACAGCATGTATCATTCTATTTTAGCCACAGATTAGCTCTGTAACTCAACTCCAACACCAGGTGTATTAACTTTCAGATGATTAAAAACATGCATTGAAATTTTACAATAATCTTCATATAATAGCAACTAGCAAATAAGTTTAGGTAAGAGCACACTCTTTAGATGTACAGAAAATGAAACCTCCTCACAATTAAAGAGCTGATCTAGTCTTATTCCTTCAAATCCTACTTTGCGTTCATCAGCAAACAGAGCTAGCCACAGGTTTTTGACTTCTGCCCACGTCAGAGAAACAGAGTTCAAAGAGGAGGTGGCACAGGTTTGCATAAGGGATGTTGTTCAGATGGTGAGTTTATGTAATAACTGCATGGGAGATGGTGTCAAAAGTATTGTTCAGGTCCAGGTTACTAGTGGGGACTATCTGACCTTCATTTTGAATGTCAGTAAGTCTTTCTAAGATGTTGACTATGTCAAGAAGTCACACTCTGCATTTCATGCATCCAAAGTGTTTGGAGTTAATTGGAGTAATGCTGTCTATGCTTCTATTCATTAGGTCTACAGATATTCATAGCATAACTTTGCAGATGATAGCATTGAGGCTAATGGGTCTATATTTATAGGAGGTCAGATGTAGAGTTGACTTTTTGCAGTGGTACTACAAATGACTGGTTTCCATGTTCCTGGGACAGA
>NC_056740.1:98709221-98794221 GCF_019279795.1 Protopterus annectens
CCACATTAATAAATAAGATACATATACAGCATACAGGTACAAATGTTGATTCAATCTCAGACAAGCACAAAATGAAAAATATATTTTGTACATTTCACTAATACAATCACATAGTCTAGGTAGTAATAAAAAGAATAGCAGTACTGTAATTGAAGGTAAATTAAAAAAAAGCAAGTTAAGTATATAGGGTCTATATCACTTAGAAACGACAGACGTTCGAACACCATGTGTCTGAACTTCTAACCTGGAAGTGCAAAACTATCGATGGCTTAGAACAGCGATTTTTTTTCCCAGGGAAAAAAAAAAATCGCTGTTCCAAGAAACACACACACAACACAAACACACCAAAAAAAAAAAAAAACAGCAATCCACACACATACACTTAAAATCCTATATCTAACCCTACACTAAATTGTACATACGCTAATATCTATCCACTTACCTTAACCCAAACCCTAACCCTAAGGTCCGTCACTATCGCACACTCTCCTGACCTGCGCCCTAACCCTTACTCACCTATCCCACCCTAAACCTAAAATCTGTCACTATCGCACACCCACCTCAAACGCACCCTAACTCACCTGACCCGCGCCCTAACCCTAACATCCGCACAATCACACACTTACCTGAAGCCAACCTGTAACTTTCCATCACAGTGCTGAAAATCGCGAAGCCACAGAAATGGCCCACCATATTCTTTCCCTGAGAAAGAATTAATTGTTTCTCGGCTTCGCGATAATAAGTTTTTTAACTTCACAGTTCCAACATATGGTGTTCGTTCTACTGAAGTTTCGACGAACTGTTAGGCACCCAAGTGTGTGTGTATATATATATATATATATATATATATATATACACACACACACACATACATAATAGGGTATACTATTCAAATACAAAAATAACTGGTTGTGTCTTTTAGCTGCCTTAAGATATCTATTCCTTAGTAAGGGTTTGTGCAAGAGAAGGTCCTGGATTCAGATAAGTGTGAACTCAGAGTTTTTTTTTTAAGTTAGACGTTTTAGTAGTTATTATGATATTTCAGGACAGGGAATTCCAAGTTTTGGCTATGCATTTTGAGTAAACTGAAACTCCAGCTACATTGTTAGGTTTGGATATATTTAAGAAGGATTTGTTAGTGGAACACAATACCCTGTTATTGCATTAATGTTTTAGTAGATTTGGAAGTATTGGTGTTTTTTTTGGATGATTTAGTATTCGATGGGCGAAGGTGAGTTGATTATAAGCAGGAAAATTTGGTAGTTTGAGCCAAGATAGTTGTTTTAAAGCCAAACAATAATGGGATTTGAAACTTTGTGATTTTATTATAGCAAGTTTCAAGTTTTGCTAGGTCAGATTTCTTAATATTTCTGAGAATTTGTGAGGCATATAGTAGTGTAGAGATAAGATGCATTCTTGCCATAGTGGCCTTTGAAGATTTGTTTAGAAAGTGCCAATTTCTGTACAGGGTTTCTAGTTTTTCATGAACTTGTTTTACTGTCACAGATATATGTATGTCAAATTTTATATTACTGTCAATGACGACTCCAAGTAATTTTGTTTGGGAGACTGGAGAAATAATTGTGTAGTTTAATGATAATATATTGAATGGTGGGTGGGGGTCTGCAACTCTATTTGTTTTATTAGGGTTAAATATAAGTTGTGCATTGTTTAGCAAATATTCCACTACATTGAATGACTGTTGGGTGATTTTTTGGCATTTTTGTAGTGTTAGGGAGCCATAAATCAGGGTGGAATAGTCCGCATATTGAACTATGGAAGCAAGTTGGGTAGTATGAAGACTGTTAGTAAAGATAATAAAAAGGATAAGACACAGAATAGATCCCTGTAGTACTCCCAAGGTTACAGGCAATAGTGAAGAGAGATTTTGTTGCCATTTTACAGCTTGCTGGTGACCAGTTAGATATTGCTGGAACCATATAAGTGCAGAATGGCTAAGTTTAAGTTCTGAGAATGTAGTTAAGAGTTTAGAATTAGATACAGTATCAAAAGCTGTGGATGGATCAAGAAAGATGGTAGAAACTAAATTGCCTCCATTGCGATGGTGGTTAATAAAGTTAACAAGGGAAGAGGTGGTACTATGATTAGGGTGGAAACCATGCTGGGTGTTAGTTGTGGATTTATCATTAAGCCATTTCTCACAGGCCTTATCTCTAGTTTTTAAGTTGCATTTTTTAAACTAGTTATGAATTCTTGGGGGATAAAGCTTTTCTTATCTCGGATTTGGTGCTGGATAGTAAGTTTTGTGAATTTATTCTGTGTTAGAGAATGCAAGTTGGAATATGGTCATAAGGCTGCCTGAGAGACAGCCAAAGTATAGGGATAAATGTGGCCTGCTTGTAAGGATCCAGTCCAGGATTGAATGTTTGTTTGATGTTTTATCTACTCTAGTACAAGTTTGGATTGTTTGTGAGAAACTGTGTAGGTTAATGTGGTCAGTGGGATTTTGAGAGCTACAGGAGAGGCAGTCCACATTAAAGTCACCTATTGCAATTGTTTTCTGAGGGATGGATTTTGCTGTCCAATTTAGGATGCGTTCCAGAGTAGTCAGATTGTTTCCAGGTGGGATGTAGGCTCTCATTCTGTTCAGATGTTTCTTTGGATTAACTATTAGTTTAGTAAACAGTATTTTGGTGGTGTTAAGGTTTGGGATGGTTATGTATAAAGTTTCTAAATTAAGATTGTATTTATATAGAAAGGCAATACCATCACCTCTTTTCTTTTTGTTTTTTTTGAAAATAGTTTTATTGATTTTAAATAAAACAAGTTTATAAACAATCACATACATTTAACAGAAAAAATTGTGAATTCAGAAATTATAACACACATAATTCACCTAACCATAAGAAACAAATGAAAAAATAATATATCTAAGGTATTCACAAAGACATCCATTAATCTTTAGATAAAAATGTAACTTTGACCATTTTTGATTAGCATCACATAAAGAAGAAGGCAAATGAAACAGCAGTTTTGACTGTAACTATTAATCTTTTTTCAACAAATTTTGTAAATTAACCGACATATGATATGCACAAGTCTTTCTTGATGTTTTTGAAACTATAGTCTTAAATTGCAAAAGATAAACTTCATTTAGCATGTTCTTAAATTCAATAAAAGTAGGAGGAAAATAAGTTATTCAATTTTTAGTTATAATCTTTCTAGCCACAGTATTACCCAGAGTACGGGATATTTTATTTTCTTAATTCTGTGAGGTATAGTTATATTAAACAGCACCAAAGACTTATTAAGCATGAAATTATCTGTGAAGACTGCCTGTAAGAGTTCATTAACTTTTCTCCAAAATGTTGTAATGGCAGAAAATTGTAGAACATATGCACCCAATCTGTGTTTACATCTGACTTGCATTTGTTACAGATATTCTGTTTTCTATTGATTTTATTCATGAGTTGAGGAGTATTTGAAAGATATACACATAAATCTTGAAGTGAATAATTTCCACTCAAGTGACAAAGTAGTTTTCCCTGCTGATTCTAATATGTTAATTTTATCTTGATCACTCGGAATTTCATTGTTGATTGTGTAAAAGTAATTCCAATAGCATTCTGGGCATATATAGGTTTCTTCTCTTATGATTCTGTATATAAAGGAAAGTTTACCTGAATAGGTTTGTTTATGTTGAAGGATAGATTGAAAATAATCTAGTAAAATACTAGTATTATATTTGACTGTTGGAGAGATCAAATCGATTTTATTGACCATAAATAATCTAAGGGATTGTATATCTAACCACAGGAATTTTTCCAACTGAAATGCCTGTAATATCAGGTCTACATTTTTAACTTTATTATCTGAAGTCAATTGAAACCAAAACTTAAGATAATTTTGTTTAAATATTATGACCTTATTAGAGTCAAAAGTTAACAAAGATTTTTGAGTAAAGGCTATGGGAAAAGCAGAAAGAACCATTCTTTATATCTAAGATGTTTATATATGCAATCTCTAAAGTTTGTTATAATATTATGAATGTAGCCGGTTGTATAATTGAGTGTCATATGTGAACTAAAATAATCCTTTGGTATTCACAACATTGGGTTATTTATTATTGCTAGCTTATAAGTTGGGGGTCTTGTTATTAATTGCATAGCAGTTATTTCCCAATACAATTTCCATTTAGCCAGATTTGAAGAATCTCAAAGCTGTACAATTGCTCTAATTATAGAAGAATTTGAATACAAGTATAGATATGGAAATTGTATTCCTCCTTTGCTCCAACTATTTAGATGTTGTTTAAGAGCTATTCTAGGTTTTTTCGGAGACAAAAAGAACTTTAATATCAAAGATTTTAGCTTAGTAGTAATTTTTTTGTGTGGGAAGTATTAAAATAGATTGAATAATGTATAACATTTTAGGTAGAATTATCATTTTTATGATTGTTAACCTTTCTTCTGTAGTGAATAGAATTGTGTTCCACTTCAGTATTAGCATTTGAAAGTTTTTGTAACATTTATTGTAATTTAATTGTATTATTGATCTTATATCTTTAGCAAGAATAATTCCTAAATATGTAATTTGATCTGTATTAGATTTATATTTATTATTTTCTATAGATCTTTTGCTTTTGTTGAATATATGGGTAAGATTTTAGTTTTGTTGTCATTAAAAGACAAGCCAAACATATTTTGAAATATATTGATGGAATCAAATAATGAGGTTATTGAAAAATCATTTCCTTTTCTAGTGATAAGTACGTCATCCACAAATCATTGGATTTTAGACGTTATTCCCTCATTAAGCTCTACTCCTTCTATATTCTTATTTTTACCTATATCATTAGAAAAACCTTCTACATAGCCCACCTCATCATGAAAGGATTCACATCTAGATCAAGAGAGGTAATCGTGCCCCTTTATTCATCCCTCATCAGGCCCATCATAGAATACAATTCCCCCTTTGGGATGTATCTTACCCGACACCTGCAGCAATTAGAAAGACCCCAAAAGTACCTCACCAGGAGGATCAAGGGACTCAAACAGATGCCATATGCTGCTCGGTTAAAAAAACTCCAGCTCTACTCAGTTGCATACCGCCTACTTCGAGGCGATCTATGCCTGACATATAAAGCTATGTCCAACCCAGAATTAATGGACATGCTCCACCTCAGTAAATCTAAATCCCTTAGAGCCACGTGCTCAAGGGACTTGAACCTCGGCACAGAAATAAATAGAACATGCTGGAGGGACAGATTCATAACCCAAAGGCTCCCTTCGCTCTGGAATAGAATTCCAATTCATGTTAGGCAGAGCACCTCACTGACTCTCTTCAAGAAGAATTTTGATGAGCGGATGGGGGATCATAGGTTTGTCCCAGGAATTACTTCCATGTCACTATTAGACAGAGGCACAGTAAGCTAAACTTTAAAAAGGGCACAGTATACTCAAATCAAGGGGGGCACAGTATACTCAAATCAAGGGGTGGCATAAGCCAAATACAATCGGGCTAGGCTTATAAATACCCCAGGGCAGATAGCCTAGTATGAACCTATGAACCATGGATTTATAATAAGGGTGAATAAGAGGGTCTATATTAGATCAGTGAATGCTTAAAAAAGCGAATGCTGATTGATCAACCTTATGTAAGCGAAAGCTTACAATCTCGAACTGTCAGATCAGTGATTTTTTTTCCTAGGGATCGCTGATCCAAAACACAGACACACAACACAAGCACACCAAACAGAAATCCACACACATACACCTAAAATCTGACACCTAACCCTACACTAAACTATGCACACACCACTAACTAACCACTTACCTTAACCCAAACACTAACCCTAAGATCTGTCTCTATCGCACACTCACCCACTCCCTAACCCTAACTCACCTAAATCTGCCCTAACCCTTATGTCCACACAATCACATGCATACCTAACCCGAGCCCTAACCCTAACTCACCTAACCCACCCTAACACTCACATCCACACAATCACACACTTACCTGAATCCGACCCATAACTTTCCACCACAGCATTGAAAATACCAAAGCAATAGAAATGGACAACTGAATTCTTTCCCTAGGAAAAATTTGAGTTTCTGTTGCTTCGATATTTTTAACTTTCGCTAAAATAAGGTCAATCAATCAGCGTTCGCTTGTTTAAGTGTTCGCTGATCTAATATAGACCCGAATAAGAGAGGAAAAAGAGGGCATCCTTGCTTAGTTCCCTTTATGATGGGCATTTTGGTTGAGATGTATGATCCTATTTTAATATATGCTAAGGTTCCTTTATATAAGTGTTATACTAAAAAATGCATTTTTTGAAAAATGTAGACATTCTAATAATATGAATAAGTAATCCCAATCAATTGAGTCAAATGTTGAATTTATGTCCAAGCTTATTTGTGTCAAGTCCTTCTTTCTTCTCTGGGAGTAATCAATTAAGGCTAAAGTTCATTTCATATTGTCAAAAGTGCTTCTGTTAATTACAAAGACTATTACCATCTTCTACCAAAAGTGGCAGGAATTTCTTTAATCTTTCTGTATACATGTTTAATAGAGAGATAGGTCTAGATAAGGAACAATATTTAGTCTTTGTTGGGCTTTAGAATAGGTGAAATAAATGTGTATTTCCATAAAAGGAGATATTATATTATCATTTTGGGCTGTATTATAAACTTTGAGGAGTAAGGATATAGCTATTTTAGGCATAAGGTTATACAACTCCAGTATGATACCATTGTTTCCTGAGGCTTATTTTGTTTGAGTTTATTAATCTGAGTTTGTATATCTGCTAGTGAGATTTGTTTATAAGTTCTGCCTGTTTAAGTTTATTATAAAGATTTTTATTAATGAATTATTTTATTTTATCTTTAGATTCTATGTAGTGTGTGGTTTGATTAATTGTGTGAAAATGATTTCTAAATTCATCTATTATGTCCAATATATTATATACTTCCTTTTTTTTCTTTAAAGAGTATATTTATTTGATATGATTGTGTTTATTCATTCTTTTTGTTTTGTTCTTGAGGTTTGCTAAATATTTGGGGTTTAATATATAAGAAAGAAATTTGTATTTTTCTAATGTAATCATAGTCTTATGTTGGAGAATACCTCTGTATTCCTCCTTCAACTTGTCTGTTTCAGCTCTAATGTTTTAGTTGCAAGTTTATCCTTATTTTTAAGATGTAACATATCTAACTTATCTTGTATTATTTTTAAATCTTTATCCCAGACTTTTGTTTTATTATAATACCATTTATTTATTTGTTCAAATAAATAAGCTTTTAAAGTGTCCCATGTGTATACATCTTGGGTGTTAGATGCAGACTTTATATTTATAAAATTTTGTATTTCTTCTTTTAAGAACATGTGAAAATCTTTTAATTGTGTAAGATATGCTGGGATTCTTTTTATTTGTATGTTAGGTGTAATATAGATGTTAAGCTCAAATGTAATAGAATTATGATTAGAAATAGGACATGATATTATTTTGCTTTTTATTAAATCATTTATTATTTGTGTGGAAAGTATTATCCTGTCTATTCTAGAGTATGTTTTGTATCTGTTGGAATAGAACGTGTATTGTAAAGAACTCTGGTCTGTATAATTATGAATGTCTTTCAGGTGATACGATTTCATGAATTTTATTAATTGTTTGGCCTGTGGAGTTATTTTTCTCTTCCCTAGAGTACTAGAATCTTTTCCATCAAGAATGCAATAAGTCACCTGCCATGATGATATTTCCTTCAGACTGAGAAATAATTTGATTTAAATGCTGTTTGATAGAGTTAGTACCTATACCAGGTAACCAATAGTTGTTTACTAGTGTGTAAATGTTTTTATTTATTTCATTTAAAGCTAGACATAGCACCCCTTTATCATCTTGATATTGTTTAATTATTCTTGGTAAAGGGAGTGATTTATTCCAAAGAATTGCTACACCTCTTTTCTTACACCACCTCTTTTCTGTTGTCTATCTAGTGTATATATATATATATATATATATATATATATATATATATATATATATATATATATATATATATATATATAAAATATAGATATATATATATTATATCCTGGAGGAACTATGTTGTTACTAGCGATATCTGGTATAAGTCAGGTTTCAGTTATAAGGGCTATATCTGGAGTATATAGAACAAAGGTGGCATGCAAATCTTGAATTATTCTCATGACGCTTCAGAGATTTATATTAAGTAGTAGTAAGGCAGTACCTTTTCTGGGCAGAGTTAGTAGATGTTGGAGCTGGGTTAAGGTGTCTATATCTAGATGGGGTGCATTGGACTGGGGGCCAAGGTTGGGGTGAATATTGCCACTAAATATGAGCTCTAATGCAATGTAAACTATACATTTTAAGTATTTTGATATAAACTTATATTTCTGTGTAACATTAGGATAAAATTGTTGTGTGAGTAAGGCAAATGGTACATGGTTTATGTTTGTTGGATTATAGATAGTTATTGCTATTATTAAATTTGTTTGCTTTAATTGTAGTGGGTCTGGGAAGGGGGTAGTGTACATAGATTGTGTTAGGTTGTGTATGATAAGAGGGTATGGGAGCCGTAATAGAAATAGCAGGAATGATGACTATAAAGTTATCATATTGCTTGCTACTCATGTCTCTGATCTGTCTAAGTTAAAGTAATAATGTTATGAGTGGGTAGGAATAATTGTTAGTTGTAACTCAATTTTGATATGTGGAGGCTTTAACACTATTATTTTGTCTGCTTATGACTTACTACATTAAAAGATATAAGTAGCAGGTAGTTAAGTAAGAGGAGTGTGATATATGGCACTTAGAATGATGCAATGTAATTGGATAATTAGAATGATATAAATATGGATTTTTCTTTGTTGTGGTTGGATTGCTTTATTTAGGTGGTGTGGCTATTTGGAAATAGGTTTAGGCACAGCAAGGATTGGTGGGAAATAGGGGTAGGGTAGGAGAGAGCCCAATCAATGCAAGGGTGGACGGAACAGGTAGAGCCAGTCAGTGTGCTTGGGACCAGAAAAAAAATCAACAAAATGGTCTGGGTTAAAGGTAGGTAGGAAGTTAAAGGAACTATAATCACTTGGTAAGTTTTAGTTTCAAAACAAGTAGTTCTTATTTATTTGTAAACAACACTCTGGGGAAATTGTAACATACTGTAGTAATCACAAAAGAGCAATAGGGTAAATGTTATTAATATTATACACCAATAATGGCTATAAGGAGAAAAACTGCAGTTCTAGGTAATTAAGCTTACTATTTTGCTCAAGAACAACTAAGGGTAGAAAAAATACAGGTATAGGTAATTTTGCTTACTGTTTTACTAGCAACAGCTATAAGAAGAAAAACTACAGCTCTAGGTAATTAAACTTATTATTTTGTTCAACATCTAAGGGGAGAAAAGATACAGCTATAGGTAATTTTGCTTACTGTTTTACCAGAAACAGCTATAAGGTAAAAAACTACAACTATAGTAATTAAGCTAACATATACTGACACAGAACTGAATCGAACAAGATCCTGATGCAGGACAATTTTCAAACAAATTAGAGCACATAATACAGATGTAAAGAAGCTGGCCTTCATGAGTAATATTGATCACTGCTTCATCTTCTGCTATATGGGTTTAAAACTATACATAGTTTTATATATATATATATATATATATATATATATATATATATATATATATATATATATATATATATGATAGCCAGCTAGATACCAAAGGATTGAGGTACCTTCTACATGCTCAAACTGTCAAGCAGTTCAAGTTGAGTTGACTAAAGGACAAGTGTGGGTGCAAAGCCCTTCACGGCTTTCCTGCTGCCGAAGAGTGCACTCCTCTGAGGCTTTACACTCTTAGGATCATAGGAAGTTACTAGGCTATTGGCCCTGAGGCCCTTACAAGCCTAGCCAAGAATTTAGCCTATGTTCCAAAAAGTCAGCACCCTATGTCACTGTCCAGTAGGGACATAGGTGGAATCCCAGGGGTGTATTTTCTGTTCCCCATCCAGTTATCCAGGTTGTGCTTAAAAAGGTTTAATGAGGTAATCTGATTTATGTGGAGAGTGAGTCTATTCCACAAAAGGGGGAGTCTGTGGGACACAAATCTGTCCAGCCAACAAGTCAAGACATGCGGATATGCAGCATTTCTAAGGCTTGCAATGATCGATGGTCAGCTTGTGCTTTCCTTAGCTGGGCAGATTGGTTTCCTTTGGGGAAAAACTTCCATGTTCTTTTTTTTTTACTGATGTTTTATTACTTTCTTATTAAGGAAAGCTATTTTAAGACTATGAGTACTGTATTTTAATGGCACATGAGACTGTACCATTATTTTAAATGCAGCACTCATTGCTTCTGTCAGTTTAAAAGTTGGTTTAATTGATTAAATCTTTTCTGTGGAGAAATTGTGACTATTTTTCCATTGTTGGACGGGTATAATATTTGAAACTGCTTTTATCTGTTAAAAAAGTAACTTTTGTGAGCTGGTAGCTTTACTGCCATGTGTTGCTTGTTTTCCCCAGGACAGAGACACACTTTTTGTCTTGACTATAGAACAGATTATCAGTCCCTCAGTCAGTCCATCTTCCAACTACAAAAAAAAAAGTTAAGCAAACAAGCTTTGCCATCACAGTAGGCTAGCAATTTGCCTCAGCTGCAGCTGAGTGACTCTGTTGTGGCCATTTCCTGTACCGTGGATCACTAATCTTTTACCCTGGATTCCCTGGTGTAGTACCTATGGCTGCTATGGAATTGGGGCTAGCCACATCCTCTGAGGCTGTTGGGGTCCCCCTCAGCAAGCATGGGAGAGACTCTCTCATTGGTCCTGTGTGAGGGAACAGGAAAGGTTTCCCTGTTGTGTCAGACTGCTGTGCTCATGCCTGTGGGAAGAAGAGGCTGCTATAAGTAACACAGTTAGCCCTATTTTTCCTGTCAAAAAGAAACAGAAAACCAAGCATGTATCTATTCCTCCTCAAATTTCTTTTGGATAGGAGTAGTTTAATGTGGCTGGCTCTGTGTTTGATTCAAGCTATTGATACTTCTTGTAGAGTAATTTCCAGTAAAAGAAAAAGGGATGCCTCCTTCCCTGAAGAGATTCATGATTCTGAATCTGAATAGGAAGATGTATGGTTTTGTCCTAAGATTTCTGAATCCGACCCAGAGGACAGCCAACTTTCTGAGTCTTCCTGTCGGGGGTTCTGTTTTTGAGACTATTGCTAGACTGTCTCAATGTTTTCAATGGAAGAACACTAAGGTTTCCCAGTCTCTCAGAAAATACTACAAGATGTTACAGAAGGATTTTTCAGAACCTACACCAATTCCTCATGTCATGAGTGCTTTAAAGTATGTTTCTTACTGCCTGCTTTGCCTAAAAATGCAGATAGGATGTATAAACTTCCTTAGTCTTTTACATTTTCATACACTATTCCTAAACCTGACTCCTGCTCTTTCTAATAAGGATGGGACAATTATTGATAGGTATGCGAAAAAAGTGCATACTTCAGCAACTTTGAAATTCAGACTTTTAAATTGTCAAGCTTGAATATTAAAATTTATTCTGACATATTGTGAAAGTATGAGGAACATTTTATATACAATTTCTTCTTGTGAAGAAAATCTGCTTCAATAATTTATATGCACAGGTCACTATTCATTGTTTGTAGTGTGTGTATGACTCGATTGATGCTTCTTTCAGGACTATGGCCACTGGTACTGTTTTAAGGAGTTTTGGTTGGCTGCATTCTCAGAATCTCCCAGATGATGTAAATAATATGATTTTAAATTCTCCCTTTTATAACAATTTAGTGTTTGGCCCCTCTGTTGCAGAGGTGATAGAAAAGTGTAATAAAAGGGGCAAGCTGGTCCATGGAATATCTAAAATTTTTCAACATTACTATTTCAAATTGTCCAAGAGATTTTCTTTCTCCTCAGTCTAATTAAAACAATAACAGAATAATCAGTCTCAACAGAATTCACGTAAAAAGACATTTAAGAAGTGGCAAGCAGGTTCCAAAAAAGTCTCAAACCTCCCAAAATCAAGGAATCGCCAACAAGTCTGAATGACTATTCAAGAGATCTTGTGAACCCCTTTCACCCTGTCCCTTTTACTTTTCCAAAAAGTCTAAATTTCTTTTTTTCTGGTTTGCAACAGATTTTTTCAGACAAATAGGTTCTGAAAATCATTCATCAAGGTTACAGATGTCAGTGGGAGGAAATTCCTCCTTTCCAGAAGATCATTTCTAATCCTATTTTGCAGACTATTTTGTTTCCACCTGTTCTTCATCACATGCTGAACCAAAGAGTGATAAAATGAGTTCCTCCTTCCAAGGCGAGGAAGGGGTTTTATTCAAGGAAGTTTCTAGTCCCAAAGAAAGAAAATACTTGGAGACCAGTTCTGGATCTTTCTTTCCTAAATCTGTTTGCGATCAGGTCCTAATTCAAAATGATGTCACTTCACAATCCTTTGCCTCCTCTTCATCTTTCAAGTATCATTTTCCACTTCTGCTGATCACTTTTATTGTATTTCATAAGAACCCTGTATTAATTGTTACATTTCTCACAGTTTAGCAGAGTTTCAAAGTTGAACTGTTTCCACTACTGCTGTAGTGCTTACATTGTGTGTGCTAGTTTTACAGGACAATAGTATCTAGATTGTGTGGTTTCCCTGCACTTGAGCTCTAAAACCAGCATTTTTATGTTAAGATGTTTTTCTGACTGCACTCATGTGGCAGAAGTGTGCTGTAGCAAAACTATCTGAGTTGGGGGCTTCTGGCTGAAAACTTATTGTGGGATTTCCAGATTGGTTTGCAGTCCTTGCTGTTGTAAAGCTTGCTTTTCTGACTCTATATAAGTCCAGTGTTTGAACTAGGCTGTTCTCCTTGCAGCGGTAGTTAGCAGTGCCCTATGCAGATGCAAATGGTATCAAGGTAAAATTTCCCTTAGAGTAACTATCTCGATAACCTTCCCCCATTCCTCTGCTACTCTTAGAGCACCTGAGTTGCATGAAGATCAGTATCACCTTGTTGGATAGCTGCAGTACACACTGACATACCACCTGTTATTTGTCCACATGCTGTCATCCAAGTCCAGTTAAATATCTCTAGTCTTCTTCCTGGTTAAACCCATAGTAAGAAACCCATAACCATGGATAAGCACTTTCCTGCCATCAGTGCGGTCAGCCTGGTGAACATTGGTATCCCGAGGCAATGTAACAGCTTTCTCATGTATACTGCCAACCACTTAATCCTGTAACAAGCAGACACAGTATGTAACAAATGTAGCTACATTATGAAAATTGAGTCGCAACTCTCACATACTGACAAATCAAATGACAAACAGGTTGTCGGCACACACACATAATTTCCCTCACTAAATAAGATATTGGTACATAAACCCACATTTACGGAGGTACTCACAAATAACTTGTCAAAACCTTATAGGCCTCCAATATGCTGCCCTCAGAAACCACATGCAAACAAAACCAAGTCAACTTCAATTACTGCATATAAAAATACACATCACAGTGTCTCCACAAGCATGCCCCTAAGGTGAAACACCACACATTCAAACATCTTGGTCATAGGACATGAGGACATGAGATACACAAGTATCCCCCTGATCAGGTAGGATAAAGAAAGGCTTACAGTCCAGTGCCTGTTGGGGGCCAGGATTCCTCAGATCATGCAGTCACACAAGTCATTCAACCACAAGTACCAGTATGACTCAGTTATAGTCCATGCGGGTGTGAATGACATGAGATGTACTATCTCCCTGGACTATATGAAGACAGACATGATGAATCCCTTTGAATATGTGCCACAAGCTAGTATGAGCCTCACATTGAGCAGCATTCTACCCTCACCAAGAATGATACCATAATATAAACAGAAAATGATTGACTTCAATAATTGGCTTATCTACTGGTGTCATTCCAAGGGGATCCAGTATTTGTCAGCCTGGGACAACATGATCAACAGACCAAGCTGCTTTGCCAGAGATAGTCTGCAACTGTCACCACTAGGCTTTTGAATACTGGCCAAGGCATTAGCCAACCCCATGGTGCATTTTTTAGGTAGTGCCAACCCAAAAGACCTACCAATGTAATAAATTCTTCTAATGCCAAGCTAACAGTACTACTGCTAAACGCTAGGAGTCTTAACACATATTTATACTCCCTGGAAACTCTCCTTGCCCTGGAAAATGCTGACATCTGCACGTTTATAGAGACATGGTTCAAAGCTGCGGAAAGCACCCCAGCAGTGCAAGGCTACAATGCCTATCACACATTCAGAACACTTACTAAAAAGGAAAAAAAAATGAAAGGAGAAGGAGGTGTTTCCATTTACATAAAAAGCAATCACGCCTCTAGATTGGTCAAGCAGGATGTCTCGCTTGAGCTACTCCATGTCCAGCTGACCATAGGCAAAATACCCCAACATATCATTGTAAGCTAAAGGTCCCAACCATGAAATTCACTTCACATACATGACATTATTAGAATCACTTACCATTCAGCACAACGCACTACTAATGCGCAATTTTAACTACCCTTCAATAAACTGGGGAACATATACGACCACTAAAATACAGACTCGGAGATTCCTGAGCTTTGTCAATGAAAATGCTCTGGAACAGCTGGTCTGCACTCCAACTATGGGATCAAATATCCTTGATATAGTACTCACAAACATGGAGAAGCCTTGCACCCACCCTCTGCTGTAATGTCCACATTGGTAAGATCAAATCATAAATCGGTCTCCTTTGAAATAAAAGTAACAATAGTACCCCCTATCTAACGCCAAAACCCTAAATAATTTTTCCAAGGCAAGTTACCTTCTATTAAATGATAGCATAGGAAATTTTAAAGCTCCCCTTAACTCCAAAATCATGAAGGCCTATTAAGAAGTATACACAAATACCCTGTACAACTACTTAATCAACTGTATAGAAACGACAGTACCTGAACGAACCAAACCCAGGTCTAGCTGGAAAAACAAACCACCCTGGTGGACCATAGCCATAAATAAACTATACAACAGAAGGAAGAAATTCCTGTCTATAAGTATGTGGAAGGCAGCATGGCACAGAAAAAAATCTCTCATTAGTCTGAACAGGCAAATAAGGAAAATAGTCAAGTCCTCAAAAGCTAAATACGAGACTATAATAGCCTCCCAAGCAAAGGATAACCACAAAGCATTTTTTAGCTATATCTGATATCATAAGGGGAAGCACTCCGCAATATGCTGAGCTGACTGTAGATGGCACTACATACACTCAGCCAGAAGAAATAAATCTACTGCCTATAAATTCAGCTAAAATTTCACTTCTGGTCATGCCCCATAAAATATCCCCTACCATTTCTTTGCCTGTTATCACAAAAAAGCAGGCCAACACTGACCTATCTAAAGCTATAAACATGACATTAATGGGTTCTGATGGAATTCCAGTGTATCTATTAAATAGTTTGAAATATGGCCTAGCAGAATCACTCAGATCTCTGTTTAACCACAGTCTCCAGGTAATCTTTGTCTGAGTAGGATGGAGGACAGCAAACGTCATCCCTCTGCACAAGGGGGGCTATCAACTGACCCAGGAAACTACTGACCCATGAGTCTGAATAACCTCATATGCAAGGCTACGGAAAGGATAATTATGGACCTGAAAACAACAACACAGGAAATCTATGGCCTTTAGACCAGACCTGGTTTGGCTACATCAAGGGCAGGTCTTCTTTGAGAGGGTTCCCAAGACCATGTAGGAGGTTAATACAGTGCATACCACCTACTTTGACCTGACAAAGGCATTTGACACAATACCCCACTTGGGTATTATAGATAAACTCACAAATTGGCCATAAACCTGTACGTCACCAGATGGATAGCCAAATAGCCCATGGATAGGACACATGTTGTTAGAGCGGAGAAATCCATATTGAGCAAGAGGCCAGTCAATAGTGGACTACAACAGGGCTCAGTGCTGTACTCCTTCCTGTTTGGAGTATAATTATCAAATGTCAAGATAGATGTAGATAGCCGTTGGCTGACCAAGTTTGTTGAGGACTGCAAGTTGGCAGCAATCATTGATTCCTCAAATAATGCTGATATTCTAAAGGAAGGCCTGATGCAGACTAATGACTAGTGTCAGAGCCATGGACTCAAACTAAATGCAAAGAAGTGCATAATAATACCTTTTGGGAAATCAAATTCCCCTGCAAATTACAACATTGATAGCATCCCATTAAGAGTGACATCTACTTCAAATGTCCTTATTAGATCTCTCTCAGCCCATCCTTCTATGGTTCAAAAGCTACTGATCCAATAGGCATTAGTCAGTAAAATGGCACTCCACCCTATCTGCATACCTCCTAGTCTCCACTAGTGTATCACAAGGATCTATCCTTGGTCCCCTCCTCTTTAACATTCTTACCAGCACCCTCTACATATCCAAATAACAGGCCTCCATGATACAGTACACAGATGACTCCACAGTTATTTGTACATCTGACAACATGGCACACCTCCAAAAATTTACTCAGGAAGCTTCAACAGCAATTGAAGCATTGCTTTGTAACTCACAACTCATGCTCAACCGTAAAAAAAAAAAAAAAAAAAAAAAAAAAACAAACAAAACAAAAAAAACAAAATGTAAAGTCCTCTCTCTCTCTTGATAATAACAGTAACTGAAGTCACTTCTCATACAAAATTATTATGGATGATAGTGGATGGTAATCTTAAATTAGACTTGCATATACAAAATTGCAAAATAAAAACTCATCAAAAACTAGGGATGCGTTAAAGAGCCAAAAACGTTCTCATTGATGCAACCAAAGCTACACTTGCCACTACTTATCTCCCCCCCACACTTCTTTATGGTACTCCCATCCTTACTAATCTTCAGGTATCACAAAAATCAAAACTTGAACAATACTACAACAAAGCTGCTTAATTTGCAGCAAATCCCCCTTTCAGAACCCAAAACTGTAGAGCACTAAAAAACCCAAATTGGTTAGAGCTACCCCATCAACTAATATATACACTGCTCCAGAATCCATCTGCTTGTTCAGAACTAAACACCATGCTACACTACTGTGTTCCTAGTTGGCCATTGCAATCCACTGACCAAAAACTCCTGTCTGTCCACAAGACTATCAAATCATCTGGACATTGTCTGTACTTGTACCATGTTGCTAAGGCTTATAATTTCTTATCTCTTTATATCAAGTCAATACTCTCCTTCCCATCCTTCAAAACCATTCTGAAATACTTCTTAGCTAAAAGCTGGATCTGTTCTTGCTCAACAACAAGATAAACTATATCCCTAAATGTGAACAAGTACCTTTTACATTCCTTCCTCTCCCTTCTTCACTCACTTCATTACTTTTATCAGTTTCCCTCCCTTGGCTGGCTTTCTCTCTAAATATAACATAAGCCTGCTTTTCTCTCACTTTAGATTGCAATTCCTGTTTGTATTAACACTAATGTACCTTTAATTTCTCTATAAACTGGCTGCAATTTCTCTAACTATTAAATTATTGTCATATAGCTTGTATCCATTCTTAACTAACATTTTCATGTTATATCTAATTTGGTATAATTATTTAAAGTGTATTTGTTTTTTGTTTTTTTATATTATTTTTAAAGACTGTAAAATTATTGTTCTTAAAATGTTTTGTAGTACTTTGGAGCTTTTCTCCATGGGCCTCCACTGAAAATGAGCTCCTACCCAGTTGGACGTTCCCGGTAATCAAATGTCAATAAATAAATAAATAAGAATAATTTCTATGCATGTCAGAGGAGCACAGAATAATGAGGAAATACAGTTTAGGTAGCTCCATACCACACTAACCTGACATTTTATGTTTTTTATAGTGCTATATCATGATACATAGTGCTTTCCCATCCAAAACGCCATGAGATGGCTTTTGTTTGCTACTGTGGCCGGGAGATCTAGTTTACCTTAAATAGTGCCTGGTGACATTCACTGATCTGTCACCACTTTCATCTGTAAGTTGATGAGCAACAAAGTAACTAATAAAGTAGCTAACTAAATGAATAAAATGTCTCCTCTTGTAGCAGTAACAAACTGTTTCTTACAAATATAACAAGCAGCTTGCTACAGTTACAGTACCACGCATTATGTGCTTCAGTGCTTCAGTCAAAGCTAGAAATACAGTTATCAGCATGCATTTCTGAATGCTGGTATTGGGATACTGTCCTATCAGTAACTGCTGATCATTCCCCCTAACATCTTGTGCCTGGAGTAGCTGCACCCTTTGCCCCACCCCCAGGTAGTTCATTGTGGTAGACTAAACACAAATCACAAGGTGCATTTATATGCTTATAAATAGCACGGTATCTCATTTTCAGTCCAATTTAATCGAGACAACCAAGTCATATAGGCTTTTTTTTCCCTTAAATGTAAATAAAGATTTCCACACCTGTTTTGGAGAACTGTGTCCCTACAATCTCTAAACTTCACATAAAACAGCCATATTTAACAGTGAGTTAGAAACACAGACCTCCTGTCAGGAGCATGAGACTCAATAATGCCAGTAATGAAAGGATGAAAATTTAAGAGTGATTTAACATAAATAACACCAAATTTGGAAAGTCATTGTTATCCAATTAAAGCATTTTTTTTTGCAAGAGCCAGGCTTCCTTGCATTCATAGATGTGAGGTATTACACCTCTTTGATGCATATATAGTCTAAACTCTGAGATTGCTATATCTCTGAGAAGAAATAAATCAAAAAAATCTATAAAAAATAAATTTATTCAATATCTAACTAAATAAATAGTTAAAAGGTCTCCTCTTTTAATTGTAGCAAATTACTTTTCTCCAGTAACAGACGTCATGCTAGACAAGCTCATTAAAGAAAGTTCTTAAACAGCTGAATAACGTCATCACTTTGCAATTCACATGTTTCAATACCTCAAGTTTCTTCTTTTTAAATACTTTTTAATTTTTTTTTTTGTTAAGGGTTCAAGTCTATTACAAACAGCCAGTCTTAACTACCAACTATATTCCTTCCACTCTAGCTGGTCTTCTGCATCAAACCTATGACCAAGTGTTTGACTCAACCTCTGCCTAGCTAAAGCATTTGAAAGATCACTGCTCTGTACTGTGCACATATGTTCATAGATCCTGCTATGTAGTTTCCTAGTGGTTCTACCAACATACAATGATTGGCATCCCAGACATATTGCAAAATACACTACAAACTTAGTTTTACATAAAAAACAACAAGGAATTTAGATCCATTTTATCCCCTGATACTGACTGAGCTTGACACAGGATCTAAATACTGACAAAAGTTGCAGTTTAAGCACTTAAAAATTCCTTTTCTACTTCATTGGGGGAACGGCTCATATTGTTCAGCCTGGTCTGGCAATTTCCTTTTACATTGGTCTCCCTCTTTTTAATGGAATGATTTTTCCCTTTTTTTTCTTTGATTTCCAGAAAACCTGACATTATTTTCCAACTGTTGATAATTAACGTCTGTGTACTTTTAATATATACCAATTATCTTAATAACATTGCTATACTGTAAAATTTATGCTGAATGCTTTGTGAATACTGAACATTGCTTTTCTCCTCTAAACTTCTTTTTGTAGTTTTTTAAAGGTAACAATAGCCAGAGACTTTAACATTTTTTTTTAAAAAATATCTTTTATTAAATATGTTGTGAATCGAGGTTTTACATGTTAATAATGTAATGTTTCAAGAACCCTTTGATAATGTCATATGTAATTGACAAACATAATCCTTGTTAAATTAGACACACACACACACACACACACACACACACACACACACACACACACACACACACACACACACACACACACACACACACACACACACACACACACACACACACACACACACACACACACACACACACACACACCTCTTACTTGTCCCTAAGTATTATACTTCTCCTAATGTCTCATTTATGTTCCACTGTTCATTCCCTTAGTTTTCTGGTAGTCAGCTGGTATACTACTTATATAGTTTATCTGGCAGTGTGCCAAATATGTGATGCATTTTATGTTGGCAAAACCAATCGTCGTTTTAAAGATGCTGTAATTATTGTAATTCTCTTGACCCCAGTCCATTTTTTGAACATCCTGACATGCACACTAACTTTAGCATACGTGCTGTAGCTACCTGTGATACTACTTATCTGGTAGTCTGCATATTTATTACAGCATCTTGAGTGTTCATGGAGAGTTTTTATATGTTTTTTATATGTTTTTTTATATTCATTTTATGCATCTCAGCATGCTTATATGTGCATATATCTTTAAGCTTAGATTAACTCATGAATATGTAACAAGAAGCAGCCAATAGGAGATGTTTTAACTGTATAAATGTAGCCTATGTACTTGAAGGTCTTTGTTACATGATCTGATGAAGCTCAAATGAATGAGTGAAAGCGCTTATCTGACCTGCAGTGGAATTAAAGTTGGATTTTAACCTGAGGATTTTGCCTTTCATTTGGATTTTAACCTGAGGATTTTGCCTTTCATTTCTACTTGTGACTCTGCATCAGCCTAGTTGCTCATTTTGGTTTCATTAAGATAACAGATAATGATCCAGGGCATTATTTTATTTTTATTTTACATTTGTTGACCGGGCTAGTCTAGCTGGAGATATTTCCATTTTCAGTAGAGGCCCGAGGAGAAAATCTCCAAAGAAGTAAAAATTTATACATACATAAAAATCAACATACATAACAATAAGACATTTAGTAATCAGGTTAGTAATAACAAAAACAGCAAAATTCTTCAAAATTCTTCTAATAAGTTAGTATAACATGAATTAATTACTACCACACACAGAGAAATTCCAAATAACATCATACAGGAATAAAAATACTTGGAGATAAAGATACAAAGATAATAAGTAACAAAGTAGAACAATACGAATGGGGTAAGGAATATGAAGGGGTTAGAGGAGAAGAAAGCAAGTTAAGATAGTTAACAGGGAAAGAAGCAAGGAGAGGATGAAAGGGGAGAAAAGAAAAATCCCAGTGGAGAATAGAGTGAAACAAGAGTAAGAGAGATAGTTTAAGATAAGTAATACTAGTGGAAAGTTAATCAGGTTTACAGCAGGAACAAAGCCAGTGATTTTGGAAGTGTCGTTTAATATTTTGTTTGAAAAGAGGCAGAGAGGAAATCATTGTTATGTTAGTAGGTAACAAATTCCATTTTGTACCTACAGAATTGGTGAATAGGCAGTTACCAGCAGTGTTGTTAGATTTTATAGAAGTAGTCAAGAGTTTACTAGAAGAGCGGAGAGAGTTTAGATTGTTATAGGGGATGATGAGTTGGGAGAGTATAGGGGTGTTATTTGGTTGGTACAGTATTTTATGGGCCAGAATGAGTTGATGGATAGCAAGATAGTTTTGAATTTCAAGCCAGCCTAGTAGTTTCAGGTTAAGACAATGATGGGTTCTGTAGGGGTTACCAGTAGCGAAGCGAGCAATGTTATTGTAGCAGGTAGCCAATTTGTTAAGGTTGTTTTTCTTGAGGTTGGTAAAGATGGGTGAAGCATAAAGAAGAGTTGAAATAAGATGGGAGTGAGCGATCCTAGTTCTAGTAGCTGGTGTAAGAAATGGTCTAATTTGATACAAGGATCCTATTTTTCTGTTGACTAGTTTTATAGAGTTGTTAATATGTTGGTCAAAAGAGAGATTATTATCAATGGTAATACCTAACAGTTTAGTTGTAGAGTCAGGTGAGATGACAGTGGCACTGTTGGAGGAGATATTAAAGTTTAAGGGGGAGGTCCTAGAAGTGGGGGTAAAGAGAAGAAGTTTAGTTTTTTTAGCATTTAGTAAAAGGAGTCGACTGGAGAACCATGTTTCCACGGTATTAAAGACATTTTGGGTAAGAGAGATCAGTTCTGAAGTGGAAGATGCTGAGCAGATGAGCGTAGAATCATCGGCATATTGAATGCATGTAGCTTGAGGGATTATTGTTTGAAGATCATTAATGAAGAGGGAAAAGAGAAGTGGGCCAAGGATAGAGCCTTGAGGAACTCCGATAGAAACAGGCAAAAAAGAAGAAATGTGGTTATCCCATAGAACTGCCTGTTTTCTGTTTGTGAGATAGGAATTAAACCATGTAACGGCTGAGGTCTCAAAAGAGAGAGATTCTAGAGTCTTAATTAATAAAGTGTGGTTGACCATATCAAATGCTTTAGAAAGGTCAATGAAGAGGGCAGAAGAGAGTAAGTTGTTGTTACGGTTCTGATTAATAGTGTCTACAAAGGAAAGCAAGGCCGTAGTAGTACTGTGATGTGGTCTAAAACCATGTTGACAGTCTGCTATAATGTTGTGAAGAGAGAGATATTGTACAAGTTGATGATGGATACATTTTTCCATAATTTTTGCCAAGGGTGAGAGGAGAGCAATAGATCTATAGTTAGAATAGTCAGTGGAATTTCCACCTTTATGAAGTGGGATGATATGAGAGGCCTTCCAGATATCAGGGATGATTTCTTCTTTGATGGTCCTATTTATGAGAATAGATATAGGATATGTGATGACCTTGGCAGCCTTTTGAAGAAATAGTGAAGGGAGCTTGTCAGCAGAGGGGGTGCAAGGTTTTAGTTTGAGAAGGAGTCTATAAATGTAAGATGTAGAGATAGGTTGTAGAGAGAATTTAAAGGAGGAGTTAGTTAGGTTACTTGGTAGACAGAAGTTGTTGGCATTTAGTTGTTTAGCTAGAGCTTGTATAGTTTCAGTGAAGAAAGAGTTAAAAGCATCTGCAGTTTGTTGAGGGGTGTCAGGGTCAGCATTAATTGGGGAAGGTGTTTTAGAGGTTCCTGGGGAGAGGAGTTTATTGACTGAGGACCAGAAGAGTTTAGAATTATTAAGATGATTTTGCTGTAGTTCAAGGTAGAATTTCTTTTTGTCAGATATTACTGCCTTTTTAGTTAAATTTCTAAGCCTGACGGAAGTGTAAAAAGTCAGGGTTATTTCTGTGGGATCTCCATGAGGCCCAGACTTTATTTCTAGTAAGAATAAGTTTTTTAGTTTCATGGGAGAGCCAAGGGGCTGAATTTGATTTCATTCTAATACTACGTTCAGGAGCATGTTTATCAAGAATGGATAAAAAAGTTGTATTAAAGTAGATTACCGCATTTTCAAGAGGAAGCATTTTTAAGGGGTTCCAGTTACATAACCCAAGTTCAGTCTGAAACAGGTCTGGATTAAAATTTTTGATGGTGTGTACTTTTCTTATAATGTGGGGGAGAATACAATCAGTCTTTTCCCTAGTTATGAAAGTTAAAGAGTGATCACTAACATCATCAGGCAGGGTTCCTGTTCTGTAGTTATGTTCGACTCTGTTTATAAGTATCCAGTCTAGAATGCTTTCTCTGTTACTATGTTTATTTAGTCTAGTAGTTGAAGTAATAGTTTGGGTAAAACTATGAAGGTTGATAAGAGATGAAGGGTTTTCAGCATTAATGCTATTCCAGTCTATGTTAAGGTCGCCTAGTATTATGGTTTCTTGAGGATAAGTAGCAGATACCCAACTAAGATAATTTTTGAGGATAGGTATATTGTTACCAGGAGGCAGGTACATGCAGATGATATAAAGGGATTTTTTGGAATTTAATTGAAGTTTAGAAATGATGGCTTCTATCTTGTTATCTTGAGTTGGAGAGTCTGGAAGGGTAGTGATATTCAGATGATTTTTAAAAAGAATTGCAACACCACCACCTTTGTGGTTGGGACGGTCGAGTCTTACTGTATTATAGCCCTGGGGAATAATTTCAGTGTCTTTAGTGGTAGGTTTTAGCCAGGTTTCTGAAAGGCAGAGAATATCAAATGATTGAGTATGAAGGAGGGCATGCAGGTATGGTACTTTGTTGTTTATGCTTTGGATATTAAGATGGCCTATTAAGAAGGTGTTATTAAGTTTAGGTATAGGCACTAGGGGAGAAGGGAAAGTAGGACCAGGGTTAGGGTGGATGTCTCCATCTAGAAGGGATGGATTTGTAGGTTTGTTTATGAGGTTAATCTTTAGAAGGGTTTGTATTTTAGTTTTGTTCTCTGAAGGCTGACATAGTTGAGGTGTGTGAGTCTATGGAATTTTGGTAAATGATAATTAGGGGTAGAAGAAATATTTGGGTATGGGATAAGTGGAAGGAGAAATGTTGACGTGTGTTTGCTAGGGTGGAAGTGTTGGACATAAAATGGTTTCTCATAGTAGGACAGGAGGTACATTGAGCATAGGGTGGAAAGAAGTAGGAGTGAGAATAAGAGCTGGGTAGTTTGGTAGGAAGCCATAGTAAGAGGAGTAGGAGTATAATAGAAAGATATGAGAAAGTATGAGTGGAGAAAGTAGAGAGGGATATACTACTGAAGAGGTTAGAATTAGAACCAGGAGAAGCAAAGAGGGGACAGGAGTAAAACAGAAAGAGGAGTTAAATAAGGTGAAGTTATAATGGGAGGGGAAAGTGAAAGAAAATAAGAAAGGAGAGTATGGAAATGAGTGGGAGTGTAAGGTGGAGAAAGGGTATAAGTGGGGGTGGGAGGAATAGGGGTGGAAGGAGAAGGATTGGAAGGCTAGGATTGGGGGTGTGTCCAGAGAGCTATAAGGTAAGGACCCCTGGGGGTAGGGAGGGGAGTGGAGTGAGCCCGCAGGGCGAACGGAGCGGGCAGAAACAACTGAAGGTGGGCTAGGAAGGAGACGATCAGAAAAGCAGGTAAGTATGATGGGAATAGAAAGTATAATCAAGGAAGGGGTAAGAGAGAAGTCAATAAAGCACCAGTGGGATGAATAAAGTTGAGGAGGATTAGGGCAGTAAAACATACAGTAGGAGCAGCAGAGAAGTAATCAGAGAGAGAAGATTGCCATCTACTGGATAGTGTAGGTAGTGAAAATGAGAAAGGGGCAGCTGAAATTGGATAGCAAGAGTGATAGGGAGTAAGAGTAGAGAAAAAAAAGCTAAAAAGTAAGGGGTGTGAAGGGGTAGTGGATGTTAAGAAGAGGAGAGGTACTGGCTGCTAGGCTCTAGGACACAGGCAATTGTCTGGACTCTTTAGGTTGACCTAATAGGAGGCTATAAATCAACAAAACAGTGCCCAGGACCTACTTTCTGTTCCTTGAATGGAGAGAATATAGGAAACCAGCAACTTTCAATCACTGTAGGCAGGGCCAAGTTCGTCCGACACCAGTAGGAGGTAAGCAGGACAGGAAACAATAGAGATTGAGCTAGAACTTTAGGGAGACAGGTAAGGCAGATAGGTAGGAAGGGAATAAAAAAAAAAGACAGAGTTAGCATAGGTGTTCAAATTCTGGAGGTACAAGAGAAAAATAAAAACAATACAACAAAACCAGCAGAGGTAAATAGCAGCAAAAAGGCAAACAGTCTAACACTAAAACCAGCTTTAGCAGATAAAATTCACATAGACCAACAGTATAAGGTAGCAAAAACATTATTATTTAATGGTCTCACACAACATTATTTTAAATTCAGAGTGATGGATAGAGTAGTTATGAGTATGAGGGGTGGTGATTTAAAGATTTTTTTTAGAAACAAGGGAATATGAATGGATAGTAAGGTTGAGAGCAGATAGTAACCCGGGTATTAATAGTATGGCAAGTATAAAACCTATTTTAGTAAAAAAGCAAAAAGAAATAGAATAAACATGAAATGTTATTAGTTATAGTTATATTTTTTAATTTAGCTATATTTATTAATCTAGTTATATTTATTGACTGTATCATGCTTAGTAAGTGTTTTTAATAACTTTGTCACTTTTGAATAATTCTGTGACTTTAAATTTTACATGAACTTGCCTATAAAAAAGGGGGGGGGTATATGGGTTTGATAGATTAGCTGGCTGACATGATTAATTGATGCTCTTATTTAAAATGGATGTATTAATTGATTTTTATAATGCACCGAGGAAGGGTGTTAACCTGAAAGCTTTGCAGAATAAACTTGTTTTTGTTCCTGACATGGTTTTTCTTGCTGAAGAGACTGTTTGAACTACAGCTTTTACCAATTTTTCAGCTCACTGATAGAACCCTCATAGTCAAAATAGGGGAAGCCAACTCAAGTAGCGTACCCCAGGGTTCGGTCTTGGGGCCTCTGTTATTTGAGATATACTTTTCTGAGGTGCAGACCAAAACCAGTCTGGGCTATGGCTGACCAAGTTTGCAGATGACTGTAAGCTGGGTGCTGTCATCTATTCCCCTAGTGATGTGGACACTCTTCAAGAGGGTCTCACACAGACAAATGACTGATGCCAGAAACATGACCTCAAGCTGGATACCAAAAAATACATTTTCATCCCCTTTGTAGAGAGTGACATCCCCAAAAATTATCACATTAATAAGAATGTCCTAAGCACTCAATCACTTGTGAGGGATTTGGGCACCCAGGTTGATAGCAACCTGACTTTTGACAACCATGTTGCGTCCATTGTATGGAAAGCCTTCTACATGGCCCACCTCATAAGTAAGGGTATCTCATCCCAGGGACAAGGAGGTTATAACATTCGTGTTCCCTTATAAGGCCCATTATTGAGTACAGTATGCCTTTTGGCATGTACCTCGCAAAGCACATGCAGCAACTGGAGAGACCACAGAGGTTCCTCACCAGGAGAATCCAGGGCCTCAAACATCTACCATACACAGGCTAAAAGCTCTATGCCTCTACTAGGTTTCATACAGACTCTTCAGAGGTGACCTCTGTCTGGCATACAAGGTGATCACAGACCACACCTTGATGGAACTGCTGCATATCTGCAAGTCAAGCTCCACTTGAGTAACCTGCACATGCAGACTCAACCTGGTCTGTGACATCAACAAGACTTGTTGGTGGGACAGATTTGTGTCCCAGAAACTCCTCCATCTATGGAATAGACTCCCTCTCCACATCAAGCAGAGTAACTCTTTACACCTTTTTAAGTGAAACCTGGTTAACTGGATGGGAAACGGAAAATATACCCATGGGATTCCACCCATGTCCCTACTGGACAGGGGCATTGGGTGCTGATTTGTTTAAACATGGGCTAAACTCTTGGCTAGGCTTATAAGGGCCTCAGGGACAATAACCTAGTAATGTCCTATGATCCTATGAAAATTTTCATTGAATTCCCCTATGCTAATCTCAGCTAGGGGAATTATGAGAATGTGGGAGGAACATTTTTAGGAACTCCTGAATTAGATGGGCATGTCTTACTCAAAGGTGTCAGTGCCAGTACCAGCTGGTGTTATTGGATCTATTTCTGCATAAGAGATCAATGCTGTCATTAAAGTATCAGATTATTGAAGTTTCAAAACTTCAAAAGTCTTATGGTTGGGACCATATGATTAAAGTTTGGAAACAGCAAATGCTTTGAGTGGAGATTGCAATACAGAGCGGACCTGGATGTTTGCCCTTTTCAGCAATGTAGTGTGATGTTGGAGTTGATATATTTAATTAGTAGGGATTGTGGGGGTACAGGGAGGCTTGCCTGCTGCAAAAAAGTTAAAAAGAGAATTTTTCTGTTTATTTATTTATTTATTTTTAATGTTCAAAGGTTCGAAACATTTATCATATGGTTTCAGCCATATGAATTTTGAAGTTTCTGAACTTCAGTTTGTGAAGATAGGTAAAGGCTGTCAGCCTAGCCAGATACAATTCTGCAGATAATTCTGTCATTTGTAAATGTTAAGGTAAGCCACAGGCTTCTTCTCTTAAATGTGAAGAGACTATTGGATATTGTACTGCAAAAATGTAACAACAGTGCACTCTACTTTAAGAAAGCTAAGTCAAGCATTTCATGACTGTCTTTGATGTCAAAATTCAGAGACAATATTTCTAGAGGGAGGCATGCTGCCTATTGTTTTAAGACCAGAGTTAATGGCTAGAATTTGCATGTATAAATGTCCTTTATTGCTCTGGTTTCTGACCAGGTGTAAAGAATGTAAATGTAGTTTCTGTTAGCCTGGGAGAAGTGTGAAGAATGATGTCATGTGAAACAGCTCTGTGTTATCAATTTAAAGAGAGAGAATCAGGGAGCTCAGAGAATTTTGTCTTGAACAACCAACATCACCATCACTGCTTTGCTCTATATGTAAGTTACTTAGAACGGTGTATTCTCTTAGATATAGCTAGGAATTAGGAAGATTAGACTAAGTGTTTTTCTGTGATGTCAGAATGTTTCTACTGTATTATTTTAAGTATTTCTCTGTGATCTCTGAACTCTTGACTAGCACTGTGTAGTAAGAAGTATTGTCTTGTGTTTTATTATTTATTATTACGTTTTTTAAACCTTTCAACTGTGACTGTTTTATGTAGAGATCATCTACGCTCTAAGAGTACATTGCATGTATATAGTGATGCTGTACCAAGTCACTGCAAATATGTCTTGACTGTTAGGTCACACTTAACCTTTGGATAATAATATTGCAGAGTACTAATTGGACACCTTTTTAAGGGATTTGAGTAGCTATTAAATATTGGTGGATGGTGGCAGCTGGTACTACCTTTTAGACTGGGCAGAAAAAGGGCACAGCTGGAGAACCTGTGCAGCCTTCCCTAGAAGTATCTGTGTGGTTGTATATACTCTTAACTCAAAGTGCGTTTGTGTCAGCTACTTGGGCAGGGACACAAAACACTGGTTGGACAGAGAGGATGCTGCAGGTTTTAGCTTGCTCACTAGGCTGAGGTCTGGACCCTATAGCTGTGCCAGTGGGGAGTATGATTGGAGACCTGGAGAAAAAGGTAGAAACTGCCCCAGACTGACTGTGATCTCTGTGTGTTCTTAAGAGAAATTTTACTTTACCATGTGTGTATTTATTATCCTTTCCCTATATGGGCCCCTCCTCACTGGTGTTAATCATGAGGATTGAGGCTCCTTGATTGCTGGTCCAGTGCACGGGCATCACACAGTTATCTGACATAGATCCCATTAAAATGTCCCATAATGACAAGGATGTGTGCATTGATGTGAGCCAAGTTGAAATGCTGAAGGCATAGGACATTATTGAGTAGTGTGGTTAACAGAGTTTCCAATGTTTTGTTGAAGATAGAAAAATAATGCATTAATTGTCAGATAGTGTAGCATTTTCCATTTCCAAAAAAAGTAAAGCAAGATGTGTTCCAGTCTTGTTGATCAAGCTATGTCTAGGAAACCAAAAACAAAAGTACTGGACCCAATGGCACAAGGGATATTGCAAAAGATAGGCATACAAAGTTTTATTTAAATGCTTTCATCCTCAGACTCCTTCAAAACATATTACAAAAATACAGCTGCTCCTGTACTTTTATACCATTCTCAATTAACTCACACTATCATCTAATTAAAAATAATTGCTTATACAATCAATTAACAAAACTATCCTGTTAAAAGGAATATACAAGGTAAAATTATTTTGTTCATTTATTCAACCACAATTTTCTGTGTTTCAAAAAACAGTAATATTAACCACTTCATTCAGGCCAGGCTTCTTATCTGCTTCTAATTTGATCTGCCAATAGGTTTCCTTTTGTTCTAAGAAATGTTTAAAGTACATTCCCCTTGAATCTAATGTACATTCTTCAATGATAGAATGCTTAACATATAAAAAGTTTCTTTTTTCTATCGAATGCGTATACAAAATATTATTAACGTCCCTTTTTTTAATACAATATACATGTTCTCTAATCCTTTCAAAAAGGGCCCAAGTGGTCATACCTATATAGAATGCTGTACATCCACTAAAGATATAGATGTACAAGACCCCTTTTGTTTTACATGTAAAATGTCTATGCATTCTTATAGTGCATGGAAAAGATTACAAAGCTCCTTCTAAAATATACCTACAAAACCAGCATTTACCACATTTAAACATCCCAAAAAATTATTTGTGTACCAATTACTTGGAATATATTTAGTATTCTTGTTCTGTAATATATTTTTCAGATTATATTTGTTCTCATACATGAAACCTGGCTTGGTCCCCACTATACTAAATAACTCACTATTACCTTCTAAAATTTTCCAATTATTTTGAATAATTTCCCTAATACTACCATGATCAACGCTCATTTCCAAGTTACACACCAAACTACCACTTTCTCCTTGTTCAACCTTATTGCTCTTAAAGGGATATTTAAGAATGGGCAGATAAAATTTATATCTTTTCAACATAATATCATCTGCAATGTTCTTCAAATATTTCTCATCATACCCCCTGTTTAAAAACAAGTTACAAATAAACTTAAATTCCTCCTCTAATACTTTGTCATCACTGGTTACTCTACTGGCCCTTATAAGCTGTCCTTTAGGTATATTTTTCTTAATAAATGAGGGATGATTACATTTACTGTGCAAGTAACTATTAGTGAAGGTATTCTTTCTGTGTATACTGCTTTCAAACTTATTGCAGTTGTCCAGAAAGTGCACCATTCTTAGTTTAGAGTTTCTCTGTAGCCCACTCCTGTGTTCTTTAATTCACTATCTGCATTTTTGTGGCTATGGGACCATCTTTCAGCCTTTGAAACCTACTTCCAATACAAAGTCAATGGACCCCTATTGCAGTTGTCCAGAAAGTGTTCCATTCTTAGCTTAGAGCTTCTCTGTAGCCCACTTCTGTGTTCCTTAATTCACTATCTGCATTTGTGGCTATGGGACCATCTTTCAGCTTCTGAAACCTTTTCCTGATACCAATTTAACAGACCCTTATTGCAGTTGTCCTGAAAGTGCTCCATTCTTAGCTTAGACTGTAGGTTACTTTAAAGTGTCTTTAATATCTTTGTAAGCAGTACTGGTGTGCATAGCACCAGAAAAATAGCTGTTCACAGTGCCAAATTTGCCTCCTGCAGCTCTGTATTTTCCTGCTCCTTGGGTAATTTTTGAAGTGGTTACTTATTGGCAGCTCATAACTAATAAACTCTTGAGCTGTGTATCACTTCCTAGTCTTACTAGATACCCGGGCGGTCAGAGAAAAAAGCTACCCGGCAATCAATCCACTCCTGGGTCTTGTCTCTTGCTTACCTGCAGATTGTTTTTTGCAAGTACTTTGTACAAGATGGGCTCAGCTCACTCTGTTTGCCCTCACTACCCTCAGGCTCACTCTGTTCCCTTACACTACCCCATTCACACCCACCCCTGACCTCATTTCCTTTATTCTCTACCCTTCCACACCACACCCCTATAGTCCCACCCCTCTATCCACCTCCTCCAATCTCTCTCCTCCCTGCTCTCTACCCTGCACTACCCCTACAGCCACCTGTGTCTCTACTCATTAAGCCTCATCCTAACTTGCACATTCTCTAATTCACAATCTACTTCTGCCTTTACTCTTTAACCAGTCAGTTTATTTTTCTTTACTTTCATCTCCCTGACACACACTATCACTACCTCACCAACCTGCAAATCACCATCTCTCACCACTCTCTCCTACTAGGACTGCTAACTACATCCACCCTTACTGTCTTATACAACCTCTCCTCTTACAATTTTACCCTACAACCCAACTTCCTGTCTCCCACCTCTACCTGTCCACCATTCTTCCCTCAACTCCTTCAATCATTCTTAACCTCACCACTCTACACTGTATCTAAAACCCTACCTCCAAACACAAAACTTATCTCATTTAAACAAACCTACCCTAAAGGAAAAATCAAATACTTTCTACTTTGTATACCTAAGCCTCAACCAATCACTACTCTCCTCTCCCTTTTACTCGCAGGTGACATAGATCCCAACCTTGGCCCAGGACTACCCTCACCCCCTGATGTTACCCTCATACAAAGCACCACTCCCACTCCCATATCCCACAAAAGCACATCTCCTTTTACTCCATAAACTTGAGAAGCATAGTAAAGAAAACTGCTGATTTCCATTCTTGGATCTCACAGCACTCACCTGACATCATAACCCTTAGCAAGACTTGACTAAAACCCCACATCCCGGATAGAGGCATCCTTCCCCCTGGCTATAACATCCTCAGACTAGATCAAACCAAAAAAGGAGGTAATGTTGCTATCATGTACATAGAAAACCTCACAATAACCCCTCTAATATCCCCTTCCCCTCCAGACTCTCCTGCAGAACTTCTTATGGCCAACTGTAAAAATAATTCCCACACCTCACTTAACATTGCTGCAATCTACATTCATCCTGGTAACAACATTACAGTATTGTAAAGTATTCCTTCTTCTCTGCCCTCTGACCTCCACAATGAGACCATAATAGTGGGGGATGTCAACATCAACTGGTCAACACTGACCACTCTATCCCCCCTCCACCTCCATTAACTTTCATGGTTTCACCCAGTTAGTAACTACACCTACTTATGCCACTAAATCCCCTACCCACTCTGCTATACTAGACTGGATCCTAGCATCATATCCCCATAAATATCACTTCACTGAACCCCTACCTAACACCCTCAGTGACCACTCCCCAACCAAAGTCCTCCATTTTACTCCACGCATATTCAAATCCCACACAATCAAAGCATGTCACAAACTAAAAAACTTTGACCCTACTGAAATAAACAGTCAACTCTCTGCTATTAACTGGACCTTTCTCTGCCAGTTACCCCTCAACAAAGCTGTCACAGACTTTAATAACGTATTCCTTAACATACTCAACTCCCTTGCCCCCATACGCAATGTCAGAATAAAATCTGCCATATCCCCTTGGCTAACTCCCTCCACCTGCTCCCTAATGGCCCAGAGGGACAAAAATTGGAAACTCTGGACCAAAACATAACTGCCTATTTACCTCCAACAATATAGACAACTTTGTAACCTTACTAAGAAAGCAATTCACAATGACAAGAGAAACTACTACTCAAATCCATTGAAAGACACCTACATAACCCCCAAAAATTCTGGCATACTATTAATCAACTAAATATGAAATGGCAGTGCTAAAGCAATCTAACGGTATTCCAAAGTAGATAAAACCAAAGTCCAAGTAAAATAGTAGATCCAAGTTTTTTAGGTAAGTGCTTTCGGCTGTGACACCAGCCTTCTTCAGACAACCATTACAATGAAAAAAACTTCTTATATCGTGATCTATATCCACTAATTGTACCAATTAAAAACAATTATTCAATAAATATCAATTCCATTTAGTGTGAAATTGTATATAAACAATTAAAAGTTTAAATGACCCTATAAAACTTGTATAAAACCATGTTAAAACAAACCCTATGTATAGGGTTTGTTTTAACAAACCCTATGTATAGTTACCATTGCAAAAAGCCCTATCTATTATAAAACTTAAGTTTTAAAATACTTGCAATGGAAATTGTGTCATTAAGACCCGGAAATTGTGTGGCATTTAAAAAGACTTGCCACCAATATTCTTTGGATTCTAAAATTACTTTCCAATGACCTTTTTTGGAGATGGTTGTACTTGCTCCAATACTATAAACTTGAATTTATGTGTGGGATTTTGTGCCAAATGTCTATATAGTGCATTGGTGTGAGATTGTTTATTAATTTCATAATTATGCTCATAAATCTGCTGTTTTAGTTTTCGTTCTGTTTTGCCTATATAAAAAGCTAAACAGTGTGAGCATACTGCCGCATAAACAACACCCATTGTGTTGCAATTGTAATTGCCTGTAATATTGATATCTATACCCATGATTGACAAATGGTCCACTTCTAATATGTAAGCACAATATGTGCACGTTACATTTTCTCATAACTCCTTGGGTTTTGTCTACCACTTTGGAACATGCTTTACACCAATCTTTTAGATTCCGATCCCTTTGATAGGTAATTGAGGGTTTTGCACCTAAAACTGTAACTAGTTCGGTGTCTCCCACAATGAATGCCCAATTTTTCATCATAAGGTGTATGATGTCTACAGAGTCATTGGTATATGTTGTTATAAAACCTATGTTTCCATACCTATTTTATTAGGCTGTGTATTTAACTGTGCCGTATTCAGGGATGTTTCCCCTGATTGTGGATACGAGACAATCATACTGGTGTTTGCCAATAAAGACTGATAAAACCCTGTATTTCTCTTGTGTACTACTTCAAAAAGAATGCTATCCACAAATTGTTTGGGATAATCCCTATTTAAAAACATATCACCAATGTATCAGCATTCTTCTATAACATCATCAACATCGGTTACCATTCGTGCTGCACAGACCATTTGTCCCTTAATAACTGCTTTCTTGACATGTTTTGGATGCTTACTAGTAAAATGCAAAAACTTATTGGAATAGGTTTTCTTCCTATATATATTCACCTTTAAATAACATTGTGCTGAGTTTTTTGTCAACAAAACTTCCAAATATGAAATACTGTCTCTGCCTACTTCATAAGTGAATTTGAGAAAGTCAGTAGAATTATTAATACATTGCATAAACTCATCTATAATTTCTATAGGACCATTCCAAATAAAAAAGAGATCATCCAAAAAATGACAATGCATTTTTACATATTCCATGAAATGTGACTTAAACAAATAATTATTTTCCCACATGGCCATAACTACATTGGCATACAAAGTGCCTACCGGGGAGCCCATTGCTCCCCCTTTTATTTGCGTAAAGTAATGACCATCATGGTATAAATAATTATTGGTTAAAACCATTTCAACAAGTGGGATAAAATATTGATGTCATCCTGAGGAATGACCATTATTTCTGTAAAAAAGTCAATGAACCATTCCAGTCCTACATCCTGATGTATACATGTAAAAAGGTCTTTTACATCCACCGTAATAAATATAACATTTTTAGTGCTAGATATATGTGTCGTGTTGACCTTTGTAAGAAAATCCAAAGAATCACGACATATGTGTTGTAAATCAAACACTTTTTCTTTCAATTGCATGTCTACATATTTTGCCATAAAATATGTTTTTGAGCCCCCGCCATCCCCAATTGGACATAAAGGTGGATTCTGTAAGTCCTTGTGAATTTTGGTTGCTCCAAATATGATTGGTATTCTGGGATTTTGTACATGCATATAAGCATGGGCCTCTTCTATAATTTGCACCTGCATCAGCATGTCTTCTAGGTAATAATCGATTCTAGCATTAGAAATGTTCAATTTCATTTAAAGAGGCTTCAATATATGCATTTTCATACAGTATTTGTAATATAAGCTGGTTATAATTCATCGCATTCATTATCACCAGTCCACCTCCCTTATCTGGTTGCATGATACATAGGTCGCCTCTTTGCCTTCAACTCATTTAACAATTCTTGTTGCTGTTTGGTGATATTACTTATATAATGTTTGGATTTCTGTTGTTGAAGCTGGTTCCTAAAACACAATTCTTCAAACAATTTTATCTTAGGATGTAAGGGGGGATTAAAACTGCTGGGAATGTGCAGTGGATTATTTTGTACTTCTGAAGCATGTTGAAATATAACAGCTAGGTTCATTTTCCTAGTAAACAGCTTCAATTCTGTTAAGTCTGTGACTCTTGCTCGCCTCTTGGGTATGAATGTAAAACCTTTGCTAAAAATATTAGCGTGTTGAGTGTTTAAAGTTACCTGACTATAGTTATAAATGTTATAGTCCCCTGTAGAATTAGTAATGAGTTGATAGGTGCTATGTAAAGTTTGTTCATCTACCAGTTCTAATTGTAGTTGTTCCGTGAATGTGAGCCCGTTCTCTGCCTCCTCCATGTATACGTTGAGTTGCTCCTTGCTTGGTAGCTGTCTTTGTTGCACAACCATTCCAATCTGCGTAGGGTACCCTCCTCTAAAGGGATTTGTTGTTGATTATTTGTATCTAATTCATTAAAATTTTGCCTGCCATTGTTGTTTGAAGCAAGAACTGCTTCTTCCCTTCGCTCGCTATGACGCTGCCCACGTGGTGGTTTAGGGTAGGCTCTTCCACTGGAATAGTCTAACTGATCTCTATGCAGTTTATGAGTTTTTCCATCTATAACCAATTTGCTATGATTGTCAACCTGAGTAAAAACCTCAAGGTATTGATTTTAACAAGCTACAAATGCTTTTTGCTGCGTTATTTTTGCATCAAGTGCTTCTATTTGAATATTTAATTCTTCATTTTATATCCATTGTGTTTAATCAATACATCTAACATTTCGCACCCCTGCCGATCAAAAAGTTGTAGGATTTCCTTATGCAGTGCACTATTTTCTTTTAATCCCGTTGGATACTTCTAGTATCTTAACCCCTTGGGAACCTGTTGACGCTTAATGCACTCTTTAAAATATACATTTTCATGCACTAATCATTGTTGTAAAATTAGGCATCTGCTTGTCTGTATCTATTATACTATTTTCTATTTGATTTAACCACCACTGCAGTTGTATATCATTTTGTAGTGGTTCTTCATTGTGCATTGAAATTTGATGTTGCAATTGAGGTTGCCCGGGTGGAATGCTATCCGAGCTGCCACCACTATCAGCTCTGTTTCGCATAGGGTGAGCTGGTTGTATTCCTCCTGTATTGGCAATATTGCTGGACAATTGTTGTATTAGTTGTGTTAAATTTGTTACTGAGTGCTGAAGTGAATCAAATTCAGCTCTAGTAACCGTTGATACCGTTTTTTGCGAGCTGCCAGTTGCCATGATAAACTGGTGTTTTTAAATAGGGATTATCCCAAACAATTTGTGGATAGCATTCTTTTTGAAGTAGTACACAAGAGAAATACAGGGTTTTATCAGCCTTTATTGTCAAACACCAGTATGATTGTCTTATATCCACAATCAGGGGAAACATCCCTGAATATGGCACAATTAAATACACAGCCTAATACAAATAGGTATGGAAACATAGGTTTTATAACAACATATACCAATGACTCTGTAGACATCATCCACCTTATGAGGAAAAATTGGACATTCATTATGGGAGACACCGAACTAGTTAGTTTTAGGTGCACAACCCTCAATTACCTATCAAAGGGATCGTAATCTAAAAGACTGGTGCAACACATGTTCCAAAGTGGTAGACAAAACCCAAGGAGTTATGAGAAAATGTAACATGTGCACATATTGTGCTTACATATTAGAAGTGGACCATTTGTCAGTCATGGGTATAGAGATCAATATTACAGGCAATTACAATTGCAACACAATGGGTGTTGTTTATGCGGCAGTATGCTCACACTGTTTAGCTTTTTATATAGGCAAAACAGAACGAAAACTAAAACAGTGGATTTATGAGCATAATTATGAAATTAATAAACACTCTCACAGCAATGCACTATATAGACATTTGGCACAAAATCCCACACATAAATTCAAGTTTATAGTATTGGAGCAAGTACAACCATCTCCAAGAAAAGGTCCTTGGAAAATCATTTTAAAATCCAAAGAATATTGGTGGCAAGCCTTTTTAAATGCCACACAATTTCCGGGTCTTAATGACTCAATTTCCATTGCAAGTATTTTAAACTTAAGGTTTATAATAGATAGGGCTTTTTGCAATGGTAACTATACACAGTGTTTGTTTTAACATGATTTTATACAAGTTTTATATGGTCTGTTTATATACAATTTCACACTAAATGGAATTGATATTTATTGAATAATTGTTTTTAATTGGTGCAACTAGTGGATATAGATCACTATAAAAGAAGTTTTTTTCATTGTAATGGTTGTCTGAAGAAGGCTGGTGTCACAGCCGAAAGCGCTTACCTAATAAACGTGGATCTACTATTTTACTTAGACTTTGGTTTTATCTACTTTGGAATACCATTGGATTGCTATTGCGCTGCCATTTCATATTTAGTTTATTGGTTGTTGGTTCTCGCTTGTTCTTAGTTTATACTATTACTCAAATCCTTCTTCCAGGTAACCCATCCACGCTCCACCCAAGTCCCACAATCAGTCCCCTCCAAACCATTACTAATTTAACTCCTACTTCATAGATTCTATTAGCAAACTGATCAACCACCCAAACTCCAACTCCACCCCATCCAACATCTCTTCTACTCCCACTAGCACCTCCCCTTCTTTCTGCTTAAAAACTGTATCCACCAAATACATAAATCTTTCGTCATTAAGCTCAAACATTGTTCTCCCTCCATAGATGGTCACCCTACACTCTTTCTCCAGCTAGCTGCCAACTCCCTAGGCCTACCCATCTTTATTCTCATCAAATGATCTATTACTGAAGCTATAATCCCAGCAATATGGAAAAAGTTCTACACGCTTCCCATCCATAAAGGAGGCAACTTCATCGAACTGTCCAACTATAGGCCCATAGCAATTCTATCACTCCTCTCTAATATTTTAGAAAAATCTGTACACAGACAAATCCTACACTACCTTACACAAAAGTACCTAATCACCCCCATCCAACATGGCTTCTGCCCTGGTCATAGTACCTCTACTGCTCTCATCTCCTTCATAAACACCATCTCTCAAGCTGCAGACCAGAATAAACTAGCCTCCTGTCTCTTTCTTGACCTCTAAAAGGCATTTGACACTGTCTCCCACTCTCTTCTCTTAGTCACTCTCTCTCAAACTTATACACCGCTACAATCTCCAGGTTCTCTAGTTACTTTAGCAATCATTTCCAGTCTGTCAAATGGAGCTTAGTAACCTCCTCTGAACTCCCTATACAGATGGGAGTACCCTAAGGGTCAATTCTAGAGCCACTGCTATTTAATATTTTTGCTAATCAATTATCTACCTCTACCCGACACTCATCACTAGTGCAGTATGCAGATGACACCACTGTTATCTCCATAGCTGGTACCCTTCCCGTGCTCCTTACTATAACACAGGACTCCTTCTTGTCTTTTGAAAACTGGCTCAACCAAAACTATCTTATCTTAAATCCAAAGAAGACCAAACTCTTACTCTTTGTACCAAAAACAATGGCCCACCTGAAACCATCCTATTCCATCACCTCCCATAACAACACACACATCTCAATAAAAAAAACACACCAAACTCCTCGGGTCATTAATGATGATCGGCTAAAATTTGACCTGCATGTTGTAAATAACATAAAGAAAACCCATCAAAAACTTGGTCTCCTTTTTAGAAACAAGACTTTTCTCTCTAGTACCGCTAAAATTGCTCTATCATATGCCTACCTACTACCAACCCTTCTCAATGGCTCTCACATACTCACCAATTTACAGACCTCACTTATTTCTAAACTAGAATCCACTTATAACAAAGTAGCTAAATTTGCTACAGAACTACCATAGTCCTCTCATCACTGCTTAGCACTCAAAAACTGAAATGGTTTGAATTCCCCATAACCTACTCCTCCCCCAGCTTCAAATAATGAATTATATTCTATACCAGCCCATGTTCTGCCCCAGCATTGCATCCATCATCTCCTCCTACACCCCAGCTAGAACACTCTGGAGCTCCGACCAACATCATTTATCCATTCACAAACCAAAGATCAACACAGGAAAATATCTTTATAGCTGCTACTCAACTGAAAACTTGAACAAACTACACCCCAGCTAGAACACTCCGGAGCTCTGATCAACATCCTTTATCGATTCACAAACCCAAGATCAACATAGGAAAATATCTTTATAGCTTCTACCCAGCTGAAAACTGGAACAAACTACCACTAGATATCCTAAACATCTGATGTAAACTTCAATTCAAAAATGCAGTAAAAAAATCACTTAAGCAAAAATAAACTATGTCAGTGCTATCACCCCCCTGATTGACTCACCTCTTTAGGCCACCCATCTCTCACCTTTCTCCTACTGAAGTGAAACCCCAACCTTCCTCCTATGTCTCTCCTGTTCAACTCTGCAAGCCATCTTACCCAACTCTCTGCCCCTAACCTCACTCTTATAAAATCCTTTCATACTACCACCTCTTCCCCCACTCTCAGCCAGATTAATCTGTACTGATGTATATCCTTTACCAGTAGAATGACTAAGCTTAGAAACCCATACTTACCCACCTTTTACTACACAAAAACACATTTTATTGCCCTGTAAAATTTATCTGTATGATTTCTTTATACTGTTGCACTTTACCTTAATAAGTGCTGATATGTACAAACTAATTACCTTTCATGTTAACCTGCTTTTGTATAGATCTACTTACATTTGTATATACTGTATGTATCAATTTATCTATTGTATTTTTGTATTAACTGTGGAGCTTTTCTCCCCGGGTCTTCACTGAAAAAGGGCTCTATCCCAGCTGGTCCAACCTGGTCAACAAATGTAAAATAAATAAATTAGAAATAGTACTCCATTCTAGATGGACATCTAAAAAATTAACACCAATACCACTCTCTCCCAGTATAAACTTTAAAAACTCAGACTGATGGTTGATGGTTTCAACAAATTGTTCTACAGTCCCTCTAACACCCTCAATTATAAAAAACAAATCGTCCATAAACCTTTTATAATACCAAACTTTAAAACTTGTACTAATGTCTTGCAAAACGATTTCACACCAACCCATGGCTGTTGGCAAACGACGGGGCTGCTGGAGACCTGATTCTTTGTCCTCATGTAGATATTGGAGGACAACTGAAGATGGATAGTTCTGCTCACATGTGTTTTGTGGACTTGGAGAAGGCATACGATTGAGTAGCCTGCAATATCATATGCAATGTAGTATAGCAGTACAAGTCCCCATGACCATCTGTGCACGTCATTTGTCCCTGTACTTGATGAGTGACACTTGCTTCTATATTTTCTGACTTAAGTCAGATCTGGAGCGTTTCTCCTCGGGCCTCCGCTGAAAACAGGCTCTGTGGAACCTAGTCGGACATTCCCGGTCAACAAATGTTAAATAAATAAATAAATAAATAATGTTCATGGTAGGCACTGGTCTCCGGAAAGGCTGTGTCTTGTCTCCCTTCCTTTATTATATCCATAAACAGGCTGACAAGGTGTGGCCAAGAACTGGGAAGCATCAATTTTTGTGAAATGAAGGTCACATATTTGATGTTTCTATATGTTATCAACTTGATTTTCTCTGTGTACAACAATGATTTCCTGCTGATGTGAAGCAGTTTCAGTAAATGTCAGCACTCCAAATGAATAGTCATCATTCTCACATGGAAACAAGTATATATATATATATATATATATATATATATATATATATATATAGATATATATATATATATACATATACTTCCTCAAGTGGCATAGTTTAAACATAACAGAATCATGTCCATGAGGAAGGAACATGGTATCATAAGACTGAGCAGAAAAAGGGTATAGTTGTAAATCTATGGCTGGCATTTTTCTAAACTGTGGGATAGAACAGAAATGAGCTATAATCTAAGTTCTCCTTTTCCCTATCCGTCTCTATCCCAGTTCTCACATGTAGGCATGAGTTGTAGGTAATGACCAAACTGCATATAGAAGAGACAGAAACACAGTTTCTTCTCAGAGTTGCTTAGCTCACACCCTGTGTTGAGGAGGTTTGTCAACCCAAGAGGATGTTGGAGTGCAGGCACTCTTCCTAGAGTCTGAGCCTACAGATCCAACTAGTTCCTCCAAAAATAAAAGAAAGAATAACCATTTATTGTCCAAACAATACGTGATTATACAACAAGTTTGTTTAGAAGGCACTTTTGGTGTTATTGTTTTCTTTTCTACTTTTGCTTTTGGGACATGGAGGTGTTCTGTTTTTGATGAAACAAATGCACACATGACATGATACCATATGATTAGTAGGTATTTTACACTTTGTCTCCCTCACTACAGAAACTGATCAGTATTAAGCCAGTTTATACCTGTTCTTTCCATTCTGTGCCACTTGAAATGTGGGTAGGAACTGCATGCATTTAGAAAAAGATCACCAATACATTTTCTGATGGGGGGGTATATGAATTAGGGAACTAATCAACTGAATTTTTTTACATATCAGCTGTAATTTTGTGTTGACATCAGATATAACGTGATCTATTTTGTCATTTCTGACAAAGCTCAGTTCTTGATATAAAAAGCTATTGCAAAATTCTTTGCCATCTTTTGAAGGCTGATAACATTATTTAGAAAAAAAAAAAACAACTGCGGTACATACAGACTGAGCATTCTACTGCCAGGACTATTACGACTGCTAAACTCACATCCCTTCAATCTCACAAGGATGATTTCCGTGTGTTTACACATATAATAAATAACGTGAAGAGGTTTTAGGATAATATTGCATTTTGGTCCCTAGATGGACACATTACATATATATTATAGGAAATATGTTAAAATACTAATTATTTATAGAGTAAGCGTAATACATTTAACATAATAACACAATAACATATATAAATATATACTTGGTTAGACATAATTACATGAATATTCTTTGGTTTTAAACATGATTGTTTTTAAATGTGACTGTTTAAGATTTTATGACATCATCATATTGTAGTATTTAAATGCGTACTGGCGCGATAACCAGTGTTTGTCTGATGAAGTTTGAACACTGATTCAAACGAAAAACGCTTTATGCGTTTCACGAAATTTGGGTTGTGAAATAAAATATTTAAAGTACTTGTGGAGTAGCTGCTTGTTGAACTTAGTATTTCTACAGATCGTAGACCTTGGCAGAAAAAAGCTGTGGTTCGTAGACTTGGGCTGAAGGAGCCGCCGTCTGTGGTTTGTGCTGGCACTTCCATCTTTTGTATTTCATAGTTTGGTGTTTGTTCTACAGTTCCTAGTTTGTTCGGAGGCCAGCCGTTAACCACGAAGATGGATACACCAACAGAGGAGGACTACCTCTCACAGGGAAACTTAACACAGTTGCTTGAGTTAATAAATAGACGCTTAGACACGCTTACTGAAAAAGTGGACAGCGTAAGCGTTTTCAGTCAACAACAAACTGTTTCAGCTTCCACAAGAACTGCGAAAAATAACGGGGGACAAGGAAATGGAACAACGAAGGAAAACCGAACATTGGCACCCAATGAACAACTAGGGGAGCGCACAATAGGAAATACAAGGGCATTGGATAATGCTTTTGATACTGGGAATTGGCTCAGCAAAGAACTCACTTTTGACAGAGAACAAAGTGCTGGTGTAGACACAACCGAAGCAGTAAGTACATCCAACCTAACAGAAAAATTAAAAATGTTTGATACGAATTTATTCAAAATGAAAAAGGCACAACTAGAACTCAACTATTTAAACAAATGTATAAAAGAAAACATTGTACCAAAGGGACTAAGATTGTTTTCCTATCCAAATGGGTTAGAATTCGGATCAGCCTTTTTTAACGAATTGACAGGGTTATATAACCAACATGGATTAGAAATCCTAAGGTGCATGACCAAACATTATCAAATAGCTTTGGATGTACTGATAGAAGAAACTACTGCTTTAGAAAAAGACATTAAAAGTGATTTAAACTTTCATAGATATGAATACGAATTTGAAAGAACACTGACAAGTATTGCACAACAAATGGTGAAACTGAAGACTGTTAAACTTAAAAAATTAAACAGGGATTTAAAAGCCTATGAGGAGGGGACAGCTTTTCCAAAGCCTCCGAGTATACTTAACAACAAAAATGGGAGACCTAAAAACCCTCATTTTAATAAACCCCATAATCCTGAAAGATATGCTTTAAAAGACAATGACCAGAATCACAATGAAAATGTTCAAAATTTAGATTTAGAGTTTGAGGCTACTGGAGATGATTGTGTAATAGAAGAAGAACATGCTCAAAATGAAACTTTTAATAGAGGTAACAATATGGACTGGCACTCGGAAGAACACTTCCAGCAGCCTCAACGACAACAACAAAAAAACTACAGAGGGGGGAGGGGGGCTACTTGGAGACCACAACCAGGCAACGGACAGAGGAGACAGTACAATACCAGGAGTATGAACAAACAGTGGGATTGACCCTGGTAGAGACTATTACAAATCAAACTGGAGACTTTATAATTTACAATTTTACTGGATGCTACATTGACAAAACCTTAGTTGAACTTTTTGCTAAGGGATTAACTTTTGTGCCAACAAAAAGTTGTAATATAGTAGAACTATTAATTGATTTCAAGATGTTTATGCGGAAACTGAATTTAAACATTATGTTTGGGGGTGTAAATAACAACACCACAAACGAGTTACATGTGACTAGCAGTTTCAATCCACCACAAAATCCCTTACTATGTATGTATGAATATCTGTGTGAAAATGAATTTAGGAACATAGTTAGAGGACATAAAAGGAATAGAAATGTAAATAAAAACACAAACATCACAAGTGAAGAAAATAGCCTTCTCCTTTCCCTTAGAAGTCTACCAATAAGACTGATGAAACCTGACAAAGGAGGAGGTCTAGTGGTAGTATACAATGTAGACTATTCCAAATCGATGTTAAGTTTGTTAGAGAAAGATACTTATGAAAACTCCAGTAGAAATTAATTAAATAAGGCTCATCAAAATATAAGATCAACTATTAATGACTTATATTTGGAAGGACTAATTAGTATTGAACAAAATCACTACTTAATTATCCCAGCTCCAAGGATACCAAAAATATTTGGTATCCCTAAACTCCACAAAGATCTGAGGAACCCACCCTTCCATACTTTGGTAGACGCAAGGCAATCGATAACATATCCTTGCGCTAAATTTGTAGATGGACTTTTGAAAAAGTACATAGGAACCCAAAAACAGATTCTAAAAGATTCCTGGTCCTTTCTGGAGGACTTACAGAATATACAATATGATTCATCACTGAATTTTGTGACTATAGACATTTGTGATGTGTACACTTGTATTCCACAAGATTTGGGAATCAAATGGGTAGTGGAGTTTATAAAATCAAAGGGAGCAACACAAAATGAATGCAGAATTGTAGAGAAATTATTGGATTGTATACTTAAAAACAACTTTGTCTCCTTTGAAAATAAGTTGTATGTACAAAAGTCTGGAGTGGCAATGGGGTCCCCAGTAGGAGGTAGTTTTGCAAACTTAGTATTAGCATACTGGGAAACTACATATGTGTTAAAATCAAACTTGGAGTACTGACGTTCATATGTATAAGAGGTTTCTGGACGACATTTTTATTTTGACTAAAGGACAAGAAGAGGAAGCAATAGAGTTAGTTGAACAACTTACGGCCACCACCACTTTCCTTAAGTTTACAATGAATTTTGATAAAACGAAAGTAAACTTTTTGGATATAGAGTTAAACAAAACTACACATGATTATGTATCTAAGATACATAGAAAGGAAACCTTTTCAAATACTTACCTTCACTTCTCGAGCCAACATCCCCTTCACCAAAAGAAATCAGTGGTGAAGGGGCAACTTGTGAGAGCAGCTAAAATGACCACCTTGGATCAAGATTTTGAGATAGAATGTAATAATTTACATCTAATGTTTTCACATAGAAGCTATCCAGATAGTTTTCTGGAAGGTATATTTAAGGAAGTAATAAGTAAAAGGGAAAAGGGGATTTATAAAGCAATTTTAACCAGGATACCCCAAATAGAGTGTGTTGTGAGTAGTGGCGATATTGGAATAGGGGAAGTCAACACAGAACACCCTGAAACAGCAGAGGTGGAAATTTAAAATATAGGTGGAAAAGACAAAAACTACAATACAGCATTTATTTTTACATATTGTCCAGAAGCCAGTCAAATTTGCCATACAGTTAGGAAGTACTGGTCTAGTTTGTCATTAGATAGGGAATTAGTTAAAATTTTAAATGATGGACCAGTCATTACGTATAGAAGAGGTAAGAATCTAAAACAATTGTTAGAGATCAAAGGACATATTACGAAAAGAAAGGGAGGTACCAAGAAGTGTGGCTCATGTAGGTACTGCAGTTATATAACCTCTGCAGACAGTTTTAACATTGGAAAAGAAACATACACTATAAAAGGTAATTACAACTGTAATAGCAAAAGAGTGGTGTATTTGGCCCAATGTGAAAAATGTCCGTCATTTTACGTGGGGAAAACGGACAGACGATTAAGAGATCGGATATATGAGCACACTTATGCCATTAGAAAAAATGAAGAAGAAAATGCTTTGGCAAGACACTGTAACATAAATACAGGACACACATTTAAATTTATGGTTATAGACCAAGTACAAACAAACCATACGGACCTGACACATGAAAATGTGTTGAAGTTGGTCCTTGAGAAAAAAGAACTAGAATGGCAACTACGCTTGACATCCTGTAGGGACCCAGGATTGAATGAAGTTTGTTCAATTACATGCATATTAAAATTAAAAAGTTTACTTAGATAATGAAGGTATTGTTGTGAAACACATGTAATTGTAATTGTTTAAAATCTTGGATCACTAAGTTAAAAAAACAAAATCATAGGCATTAGGTATAGTTTAAGGGAGACATTCCCATAGATATATAAAATGGTTGGGGGGGGGGGGGTTATTTGTATAGATTTCCTTGTCCTAGTTATGACATGTTAAGAGGTTATAGGTTTAAATAAGGTAAAATTTTAATATTTTAAAAGATAAATGATTTTATATACACACATAATAAATAACGTGAAGAGGTTTTAGGATAATATTGCATTTTGGTCCCTAGATGGACACATTACATATATATTATAGGAAATATGTTAAAATACTAATTATTTATAGAGTAAGCGTAATACATTTAACATAATAACACAATAACATATATAAATATATACTTGGTTAGACACAATTACATGAATATTCTTTGGTTTTAAACATGATTGTTTTTAAATGTGACTGTTTGTTTAAGATTTTATGACATCATCATATTGTAGTATTTAAATGCGTACTGGCGCGATAACCAGTGTTTGTCTGATGAAGTTTGAACACTGATTCAAATGAAAAACGCTTTATGCGTTTCACGAAATTTGGGTTGTGAAATAAAATATTTAAAGTACTTGTGGAGTAGCTGCTTGTTGAACTTAGTATTTCTACAGATCGTAGACCTTGGCAGAAGAAAGCTGTGGTTCGTAGACTTGGGCTGAAGGAGCTGCCATCTGTGGTTTGTGCTGGCACTTCCATCTTTTGTATTTCATAATTACCTTTCATGTTAACCTGCTTTTGTATAGATCTACTTACATTTGTATATACTGTATGTATCAATTTATCTATTGTATTTTTGTATTAACTGTGGAGCTTTTCTCCCCGGGTCTTCACTGAAAAAGGGCTCTATCCCAGCTGGTCCAACCTGGTCAACAAATGTAAAATAAATAAATTAGAAATAGTACTCCATTCTAGATGGACATCTAAAAAATTAACACCAATACCACTCTCTCCCAGTATAAACTTTAAAAACTCAGACTGATGGTTGATGGTTTCAACAAATTGTTCTACAGTCCCTCTAACACCCTCAATTATAAAAAACAAATCGTCCATAAACCTTTTATAATACCAAACTTTAAAACTTGTACTAATGTCTTGCAAAACGATTTCACACCAACCCATGGCTGTTGGCAAAAGACGGGGCTGCTGGAAACCTGATTCTTTGTCCTCATGTAGATATTGGAGGACAACTAAAGATGGATAGTTCTGCTCACGTGTTTTGTGGACTTGGAGAAGGCATATGATTGAGTAGCCTGCAATATCATATGCAATGTAGTATAGCAGTACAAGTCCCCATGACCATCTGTGCACATCATTTGTCCCTGTACTTGATGAGTGACACTTGCTTCTATATATTCTGACTTAAGTCAGATCTGGAGCGTTTCTCCTCGGGCCTCCACTGAAAACAGGCTCTGTGGAACCTAGTCGGACATTCCCGGTCAACAAATGTTAAATACATAAATAAATAAATAATGTTCATGGTAGGCACTGGTCTCCGGAAAGGCTGTGTCTTGTCTCCCTTCCTTTATTATATCCATAAACAGGCTGACAAGGTGTGGCCAAGAACTGGGAAGCATCAATTTTTGTGAAATGAAGGTCACATATTTGATGTTTCTATATGTTATCAACTTGATTTTCTCTGTGTACAACAATGATTTCCTGCTGATGTGAAGCAGTTTCAGTAAATGTCAGCACTCCAAATGAATAGTCATCATTCTCACATGGAAACAAGTATATACATATATATATATATATATATATATATATATATATATATATATATATATATATATACATATACTTCCTCAAGTGGCATAGTTTAAACATAACAGAATCATGTCCATGAGGAAGGAACATGGTATCATAAGACTGAGCAGAAAAAGGGTATAGTTGTAAATCTATGGCTGGCATTTTTCTAAACTGTGGGATAGAACAGAAATGAGCTATAATCTAAGTTCTCCTTTTCCCTATCCGTCTCTATCCCAGTTCTCACATGTAGGCATGAGTTGTAGGTAATGACCAAACTGCATATAGAAGAGACAGAAACACAGTTTCTTCTCAGAGTTGCTTAGCTCACACCCTGTGTTGAGGAGGTTTGTCAACCCAAGAGGATGTTGGAGTGCAGGCACTCTTCCTAGAGTCTGAGCCTACAGATCCAACTAGTTCCTCCAAAAATAAAAGAAAGAATAACCATTTATTGTCCAAACAATACGTGATTATACAACAAGTTTGTTTAGAAGGCACTTTCGGTGTTATTGTTTTCTTTTCTACTTTTGCTTTTGGGACATGGAGGTGTTCTGTTTTGATGAAACAAATGCACACATGACATGATACCATATGATTAGTAGGTATTTTACACTTTGTCTCCCTCACTACAGAAACTGATCAGTATTAAGCCAGTTTATACCTGTTCTTTCCATTCTGTGCCACTTGAAATGTGGGTAGGAACTGCATGCATTTAGAAAAAGATCACCAATACATTTTCTGATGGGGGGGTATATGAATTAGGGAACTAATCAACTGAATTTTTTTACATATCAGCTGTAATTTTGTGTTGACATCAGATATAACGTGATCTATTTTGTCATTTCTGACAAAGCTCAGTTCTTGATATAAAAAGCTATTGCAAAATTCTTTGCCATCTTTTGAAGGCTGATAACATTGTTTAGAAAAAAAAACAACAACTGCGGTGCATACAGACTGAGCATTCTACTGCCAGGACTATTACGACTGCTAAACTCACATCCCTTCAATCTCACAAGGCTGATTTCCGTGTGTTTTACAGAGATCATAATGCTGGCAGAATTGTTTATAAATGTACTTTCAGACCCCAAGACACTGTCCTGCTGAACCAAGAAATCTTTATCTTGCATGAGGTGGTCCATATTTTATTCATTGTTTTCATCATGGAAGCATGCCATTAGCAAACCCTTTTTAATTTCTCATTTGTTTATAAAGCAGATTCACACACACACACACACACACACACACACACACACACACACACACACACACACACACACACACACACACACACACACACACACACACACACATGCTCACTCACTTACCTTTAACAGGATTTCATCCCATAAGCCCCCTATTCCCTTATAACTCAGCACAATGTGGGTAGGAACTGCATGCATTTAGAAAAAGATCACCAAGCAATTTTCTCTTTTCAGTTAATATATGCTGCAAATGGTTTATAAGTCTGCATTTTTAAAACCTCTTTACTTATTTTTTTTTTCAAACAGAAACTAAGAAAGGTGAGAGTAAGTGGGGATTTCCTCATCGAATGTAGAAGAATAGTAACAGAATATATAATGTCACGGATATTGCACATGCTGTTTAATCTTTATTTTCTGTGTAATAATGCTCCCCCTTTCTCTCACAGCGTTAATTTTGGAAACTGATAAAGAATCTAAATGAGAAGACAAAAAATAAATAGTTTCATATTGTATGAATTATGAATTTTGTTTATGCATGAGAATTGCCATAAACATATGTTAATATGAACATAGACATTTTCAAAATGAAAATAGCTCTTAATTGATGAATGTATATTTTTCAGAAATGTGATTTAAATGTTCATTATGTTAGCACTTCATCATATGAGTGTTATATACAGAAACTGGAGTGCCGACAGCACTCACCTTCATGCTGATTATTAAGGTGAATTGCTTTTTTTCCATGACTGTTGCCTGTTAGGGCTCTAGAAATGTCTATAGGGAGCAGTTTATTAAATTAGATAATTATCCAATGTTAAAAGCTAGCATGGTCTTCAAACAGTAAGGAAAATTCTAATTTTACAGGGAATCTTTAAATGAATACCAGCAGACAAAAATACCTACATAGTATGTATGTAAGCCAGTCATTATACATACTTTAGTTATTCATAACAGATTAATGAATCGCTACCTAAATAACTAAGAGTATTTCTTCTTTGCTATTTATATAGCAAAAGAATTCCTAGAGGTGTAGGTAAACACTGGATGTATTATCATTTTATGATTACAGCATGTAGTCCTTTAATTCCAGTGTTTTATTAATATACAATTGCATTAATAATAGCTACATTTTTTTTAAATATTCTATAATCCTTTGCAAACTGTTGCACTTCGACATTTCCTGCAGTTGATGTTAAGAATCATAAAAGTTCCCATTTTTTGCTGCAGGTTGCCTAGTAGATATTAAAAAGGAACAAATGCATATCACTTGAATACAGAAAAGTTACTGAAAAGCATATGATATCTGTCAAGACACTTGTAAATGTTTTCCAAATTACACTTTCCACCAGTAAGATTATAATACCTCACACACACACACACACACACACACACACACACACACATGCCATCACCACCACCAAATAATTTTCAAACAAGTTTGAGTATATTTGTCACGTTAGGATTTTTTATGAAACACACTTACACATATATATATATTTCATGATTTCTGTCTGCTGTGTGTGTACGTGAAATTGAAGAGTTTAGCAAGTGTAAGGTACAGCACTTTGTATGTGATGTTATTCTGTACAGAAATAATGTTTTAATATTAGGGGAGACTGAATTTAATATTAAAACATTATTTCTGCACAGAATGAAATCACATACATCTGGTCATCTGACTTCTGGTTTGCATGCAACCCACCATTGCTAGAAGCCGTCAAGATTTAGCACCTACATGTCAATAATATACACACGCATACAATGACATTGCTCAGATCTGGTGCAGCTTCTAGAAGTCATAAAAGAATTACAAACTTCTAATCCTCCTACAGAGACTAACAGACCATGCTTCTTACAGACATTGCATCTCTGGCTTCACTCAACATTGTATAGGCCCAGTAATTTAATTTCCTTAGTATTTCTTAACGTCAAGTGGATTAACCTCTTTTCTTCCAGTATCTTTTTTTTTACAATATATACATTTTAACAGTTATTATACATGTACATTTCTTTTTTACCAAGCAGGGCACACTACTGATACACTTTTTAACACAAGCAACTTTACAAATATACTTTTCAACACAAGCATCTGTATAAATCAGTTTAATATACAGATACAGATGGCATATAATTCTTTACAAACTTCCAGCTAGCTGCACTGACATATGTTACACATCTACTGCCCTACATCTCCTGGTAGAGCTGGCAATACAGGCTGCACATTGTTAAGTAAACTGCACACACACATGCTGTGTATTAATTGAAATATGATCCAGTAAACTATGTGGGTTGAATATAATTAAAATGGAAATAATTCCATTTGGTGGTCAGGTAATGATTTAGTTGTATTTGAAATGCTTAAGATGTTAAAGCTCTTTCGTATTACTGGTGGGATTATTTCTCAATTTGATTACATATCTGAGTACAGGTAATCTCTAGGATATTTACTTGATGTAGTTATAGTGAGATGATTTTGAATTTGGAATAATTGCAGTTTGGGTGGGTTGTATATGTTTCAGTTAGATTTTTGATAGATGGACATCAGTCTGGAATGCTAATAATATGACAAGCTTTTTCTAAGCTGAGGGAAAGAAAAACACATGCTGGAATTCTAGTCAATTTAATTGTCTTAGATTGGTGCATTGATGTGTTCAGGTTAATGTTTTCTTGTAAATGTGGCTGTTTTATTTTATGAATCCTGAAGTTCAATTTAGTTGAGTTAACTGAATTTAGTTAGGGCAGGAAATGTGTAGGGGAGGTTTGGAAAACACTGAGGAATAACAAGGAGGGCATGATTCAATATAATTATATGAGCTTTTGATTAATCTAGCTAACAACATAGCTTATATCTTGGTTTAATTTATAGGTTCATAGAAGGTTACTAGATTAGCATCCCTATACCTTTACAAGCCTAGCCATTTTAATCCCAAGTATCCCCATTTGTCCTTTTTTGGGTAGTTTGTAGAACAAATTTATGAACAGACTGGGTCTGTGATCAACACTGGCTACCCCTGTCCATGAGGGACAAGGGTGTCTCCCATCCATTTATCTAGGTTATGTTGAATAGAGTCAGTGAGGATCTCTGTTTTATTTGAATAGAATCTACTCCAGTCTCTCCAGCATGATCTGTTAATGTCCAAGCTAAGCTCTCTAGAGTGAGTGACTCTTCAGCCATTTGACTTACGGATGTGGAGTATTTCCATTAGATCAAGATTGGAGATTGCTCTATCGGCCAGGTACATGTCACCTCTCAGCAGCATATATAGAGTAAAGTGACAGGACTTCCAGCCTGTCCACATAGGTCATGGTTTGGAGTCCCTATATTTTCTTAGTAATAAACCTTTGAAGTCTCTCCAGGTTCTGCAGGTGTCTGGTAAGGTCCATGCAAAAGAGTGCATTATACTCTATTAGTGGTATGATGAGGGTTGAGTATAGTGGAGTTGTAACATCCCTTGATCTGGATGCTATGCCCTTGCTTATGAGGTGCACTATGTAAAAGGCTTTATTTACTAATGGGGAAACTGGGTGGTCAAAGTTCAGATTGCTATCAACCTGTGTTTCCAAGTCTCATACCACTGAGTTGGAACTCAGGGATCATGCTGTCATTATTGTAATTTGTAGGGAATTCCATTTTGCCAAAGGGAATAATTATGCATTTTGTTGCATTTAATTTAGACCATGGCTTCAACACCAGTCCTTTGTTTGCATTGGCCCTTCTTGTAATATCTTGCCATCATTGAAGAACTCAATGATTGCTCTCAGTTTACAATCATCAGTGAACATGGTGAGCCAAAGACCATCTACTTTAGTCTGGACTTCTGAGAAATAGATTCCAAACAGTAAGGGTCCCAGCACAGACCCCCTGTGGTACTCCTCTGGTGACAGTTCTACTAGTAGAGGTTGAGTCACCAATTTTGACAGTGTGTGTTCTGCTGGTGAGGTAGTTGGCTACCCATCTAGTGATGTAAGGGTTAATTACTATCTGGGAGGGTTACTCAATGATGCCAGAGTGGAGAATTGTGTCAAAAGCCGTGACAAGGTCAATACAGGCTGTGTGCACCATCTTACCTTCATCCACAGCTTTGGTGACCGTCTCAAAGAAGTCTACCAGGTTTAATAAGCATGATCTACCCTTAATGAAGCGAAACTGGGTAAGGTCTAACCTTTGGATGTTGTTTATGTCCTTGTTGATGAGCTCCATGATAATTCTTTCCATGGCCTTGCAGATGAGACTGGTTAGACTTATGGATCTGTAATTCCCAGGGTCAGTTTATGCCCCACCCCCTTTGTGCAGGGGGATTACTGTTGCTGTTCGCCATTTTGCAGACACATAGCCAGTTCTCAAGTGAAGATTAAAGAGAATGCCAAGTGGGTCTGCTAGTTCTTGTTCTAGATTGTTTAGTAAATGACCTGGGATGATATTTGGTCCCATTGTGGCCATATTTTGGCCTTGGTGAGCCCACTGATGATCTATTTTCTAGAGATACTAGGCAGAGGACTGGTGTCAGGTATGCTTTGGGATATGTTAATTGGGGATAGGGGGGGTGAAGTGTGCATTGAATCTATCAGCTAGCAGGTTGGTGATATCTTCTGGTGTAGTATGAGTGATCTCATCTACAACCAGTTCAGCACATAGCTGGGCATTCCCTTTTAAATTCTGGACATAGTTAAAGAATGCATTATGATTATCCTTGGCTAGAGATGCAATTTTAATTTTGTAATTTGCTTTAAAAGACTTTACAAGATTTCTGATATTCCTTTTTAGACTTAGGACAGTCTCTGCAGAGTGATATCCCTCTTGCTTTTGGACAACATTTTATTCCTCTTGTTATATAATATGTTTGTACTTGAAGTCCACCATGGTGGTTTGATTTACAAAAGGACCTGGTTTTGATCCAATCAGATACAGCAGAGATTATGTAGTCACTTCAGTGATTGTACAGGGCATTTCATTACACTTCTGCATAGCGATCATTGGTGTCTGCGATTGTGGGTGGTATGAAGCTTTTTATACCATTGCTTAGTACACTGTAGTTAGCTTTGATTAAGTTTTTTATAATTCTTGTTCCTGTGAGAGTGGCATTTCCAATAGTTACTTCAAATGAGACTGATTTGTGGTCTTACCTAATCAGAGACAGCATCAAGCATAGTGAAGTACAGATACACCCCATGTTGGTGAGTACTATGTCCAGAACATTAGAGCCCCTAATGGGGGTGCAGACTTTCTGCTCCTGAGCATTTGTGTTAACAAAGTCCAGGATCCTCTGAGCGAGCATATTATTGCCCATGTATGTCCCCTATTCTATGGAAGAATAGTTGAAATTTCCCATGACAAAGGTGTTGGGCTATATGGCAAGGGATTCCAGTAAATTAACGTAGATGGTGTGCTTATCCTGGTTCATGGTGAAAGATCTATAGCTAGCAAAGATGTCATATGGTACTTTTCCAGTTGTTAGTTGGACATGGAGTAGTTCAAGACAGTCATGCTGTTTGACCAGTTTCAAAGTGTACTTGGTTTTAATGAAGATGGCTACACCTTTGCCTTTGGTTTTGTCAGGCTCATTTTGAGGTCTGAATGTGTGAAAGGCATGTTAGCCATTCATGGCCGGGACGCTCTTAGCAGCCTTGAAACATGTCTCGGTAACTGCACAGATGTCAGCATCCTCCAAGGTGAGGAGTGCCTCCAGGGAGTGCAGTTTCATGGTTAAACGTCTAGCATCTGAGTTTGTCTTAATTAGATTTTGTTATGTTGGAAAATTTGTTGTTTTGACATTACCTAAAAAATGCGTTATGGGTGAGGAAATGACCTTTGCCAGTATCCGAAAGCCTAAGGGTGACAGTTCAGACCATCTCTAGCAAAACAGCGAGGTCTGTCTACCATATCCTCCCAGGCTGACAGATATTGGGTCCACCTGGGCTGACAACAGAAGCTGAGCCAATTGGTGAAGTCAGTTATTTTTTGTTTATACTGGGTAAGGGAAGGATACTGCTTAGGGCTAGGGCATACCTGTCTGGGACACATAATTAGAGGGTTCCATCATGTCTCTCTTCATATAGTCCAGAGAAGTATGTCTCAAGTCATTCACTCCAACATGGACTATGACAGAGTTATAATGGCACTTGTTGTTGAGTGACTTGAGTGCAATCATGATTTGTCGGATCCTGGCATAGATAGACAGCTCAACATGACCTTCTCCTTGTCCACTCTGGTGAGGGGTACATATGTGTGTCTCACTATGGAGTCACCTATGACCAAGTCATTTGATGTGTTTTACCTTAGGTGCTTATTTGTTGAGACGTGGATGTGTATGTTGACATGTGTAGTGGTTTCTTTATGCTTAGTGATAAGTGTGTGTGGTATGGGTTTGAGAGGTCTCTGTTTTTTTGGCAGGCTTTTAGTGAGTACATCCGTGTATGTGGCTTTATTTGTATGAATGTTGAGGTTTGCATTAGAGGTGAAACGTGTGCAGACAACCAGTTTGATGCCTAGTTTGTTTTTATGTTTGAGAATTGACTGCAATTACAACAGTGTATTTATATCTGTCACATAGGATATTAGTTTGCTTTGGAGCAAATGGTTGTCAGTGTACATGACGCAATAGATAATTGCCTCAAGACCCCCATATGAATCAAGCTGGCTGGAGAAATGATGGTTAACTGCCCATCCGTGGTGGAAGGATTTTTCTGAATGTGGTATTTGGGAAGGAAGTGGGCTAGCTGGATAGTTTTCTTTTTCAGTTGTTGCCTTGGATTTTAGTGTAGATGCAATCCAGACTTCTGACTCAAGTTCATAGGTTGGTACAAGGCTACTACTAGGGCCTATACAATCCTAGCCATAAATTTTCACTGGATATTTCTTCCCACAATATTTACTTCCCTGGACCACTGTCTAGCAGGGCAACTGATGTGATCCTCGAGGTGAATTTCCTATCTCCCATCCAATTGTCAAGGTTCCTTTTGAAAAGGGCCAAAGAGGCGCTCTGCTTGACATGTATGGGCAGTCTATTCCAGAGTATGGGGAGTCTGTGGGTCAGGAACCTATCCCTCCAACATGTTTTGTTTATTGTGATGATAAGGTTTAGATCCCTGGAGCATGTGGCTCTGAGGGATTGGGATTTCTTTAACTGGAGCATGTCCAACAGCTCAGGGTTTGACATGGCCTTATATGTTAAGCAGAGATCACCTCTGAATAGACGATATGCCACAGAGTATAGCTGGAGTTTTTTTAGACGGTCGGCATAGGGCATCTGCTTTAGGCCTGTGATTCTTTTAGTGAGGTATTTCTGTGACCTTTCCAGCCGTTGTAGATATCTTGTGAGGTGTATACCAAATGGGGCATTGTACTCTATAATGGGTCTAAGAAGGTATGAGTATAGTAGTACAATGACCTCCTTTTTTCTGGATGAAAAGCCCTTAGTGATGAGGTGTGCCACATGGAAGGATTTCCTGACTGTTCTGGCAATGTGGTTATCGAAGGTGAGACCACTGTCCACCTGTGTCCCTAAGTCTCTCATCACACTTTCAGTGTTTAGTGTACTGCCACCTATGTGGTAATTCATGGGTACATGGTTTGTCTCAAAGGGGATAACTATAAATTTCTTGGCATTAAGCTTGAGCCCATGGCTCTGGCACCAAGCATCTGTTTCTGTAAGGCCCTTTTGTGGAATATCCACATCATTTGAGGATTCAATAATAGCTCCCAGTTTGCAGTCATCTGTGAACTTTGTTAGCCAGAGTCCCTTAGTGTTGGCCTGTACTTCAGAGAAGTAGATGCTAAACAAAAGCAGCCTCAGGACTGAACCCTGAGGTACTACACTTGTCACCAGTCTGGAGCTGGATTTGAAGTCTGCTACTTTTACAGTCTGGGTTCTGTCAATAAGGCAGTTGGCAACCCGTCGAGTGACATAGGGATTTATGCCCAGCTAAGTAAGTTTATCTATGATTCCAGAGTGGGGGATAGTGTCAAAGGCCTAGGTGTGGTCCATATAGGCTGTGTGGACCTCCTTACCCTCGTCCACAGCTCTAGAGACTGATTCAAAGAAATCAATCAGGTTCAGAAGACAAGATCATCCCTTCATGAACCCAAACTGAGTGGGGTCCAGTGTTTGAAGGTTGCCAATGTCTTTGTTTATAAGTTCCATGATAAAACGTTCCATGCCCTTGCAGATCAGGCTCATCAGACTGATGGGACGGTAGTTCCTGGGATCCAAGGTGGATTCCCCTTTGTGGAGTGGGATAACCGTAGCTGTGCACCACTCCATGGGCACAAAGCCTGAGGTGAGGCTATGATTAAACATGACACTTAGGTGAGGTGCCAGTTCATTTTGTTGTTCATGTAGTACACAGCCCAGGATGTCATCTGGTCCCATGGATGCTGTATTCTTAGCTTTGGAGAGTGTGGTTTCTACCTGTGTGGCCATGATTACTGGTATTTGGGAATCATTTGGTATTGAGATGGGCCCTTTAGGGGGTGAGAGGGGGGTGAAGTTGGCACTAAATCGATCTGCCAGGATACTGACGACATCCTTGGGATCATTATATTTACTGCCATTCTGTTGTAGCTCAGAGCAGATCTGAGCATTGCCATTTAGATTCTTGACATAACTATAGAATGCCTTGTGGCTGTTTTTGAATCTTTAGCAATTTTATTTTTGTAACTTGCTTTGGAGGATTTTATGAGGGATCTCAGCTTCTTACTGAGGCTGATAAAGAAGTTTTTTGCATCCTGGGATTTTCTTCTTTTTTGCAACAGTTTCTTCCTTCTGTTGCATAGCTTGTTTATGGCAGGGGACCACCAGATTGGCTTCCTTTTTTGGAGGAGAGCATCTTGGTTCTATTTGGGATGGCACGATTCATGCATGAGTGGATATGCTCATACAGTGCCTTAGTGTAGGATTCAGCAGTCGAACGTTTGGCTCCTGTCTGCATGGGTGTCATGAAGTTTGTCAATTCTGACTTGAGTAGCATGGAGTTGGCTTTGGAGAAGTTTTTTACGGAGGTTTCCTTACTGGGGGGTGGGTTTGGGATGTGGATGTCAAGGGTGATTAGCTTATGGTCAGACCTGACCAATGAGGGGGTGACCACTGGTGTGGAGCATCTATCTCCCATGTTGGTAATGACCAGGTCTAGGATATTAGAGCCCCTGGTGGGACAGTTGATTAGTTGATCCAGGGCATTGGAATTTATGAATTCCAAGAACCGTTGGGAAAAGGTGTTGGTACCCTAGTAGTTTTCCCAGTTAATAGCAGGGTAGTTGAAATCACCCAGTATTAAGGTGTTTGGTTGTATCTTAGTATTGTCCAGTATGTTTAGAAAGGTGTAGTGAGAATCTTGGGGCATGGTGGGGGATCTGTAGTAAGCTACAATTTGGATTGTAGTCTTACTTAGTGTAAGTTCCACCTGGAGAATTTCAGATGCATTGTGTTGGGCAACTAGCCTGGTGTGAATATCCTTGATAAATATGCACACTCCTCCATCTTTAGTGTTTCGATCTTGGTTTGATGGCCAAAAAGTGTGGTAAGAGTTGTAGCCTGGTATTGCAGGGGTGATCTCTGGAGCCTTGAACCAGGTCTCAGTTACTGCACAGATATCGATGTTCTCCATTTTTAGGAGTGCCTCGAGAGAGTACATTTTGAGGTTTAGACTTCTAGCATTGGGTAGCATTACCTTCAAATTTTACATGCTTGTATCTGTTATGGTGGTGGTTTTGTCCTTTGAACCTTGCCTAAAAAAGGCACTATAGGAGTGGCAAGAGCTTTAGCCAATAATCTGAATCCCAGGGGTGACAGGTGCAGACCATCTCTGGCAAAGCATCGCGGTTTGTCGATCATGTCATCCCAGGCAGACAGATACTGAATCCCCTTTGAATGACACCAAAAGCTTAGTCAATTGTTGAAGTCAATCATTTTGTCCTTGTACTGTGGTATCATTCTGGGTGAAGGCAGGATGCTACTCAGGGCTAGGGTCATACCTGCCTGGGCCACATGATCCAAGAGCTCTTCCACATCTCTTTTCATGTAGTCCAGCGAGGTACGTCTCAATTCATTCACTCCAACATGGACAATGACAGAGTCGTATTTGTACTTGTTGTGGAGTGACTTTAGTGCATGCATTATGTGGTGGATCCTGGCACCAGACAGGCAGCTGACTGTAATTTTCTCCTTGTTCAGCCTGGTGAGTGGGACATCAGTGTGCCTGACTATAGAGTCACCTATGACTAAAGTGTTGAGTACATTTTCTTGCCTTACGGGCTGTTGCTGGGTGGCACACTGGTGTTGTGAGCTGTATGTCACTTTGGTTGTGACTGGTGTTTGTTTGCATTTCAGTTTCGGAGGTCTTTGTTGCTTGGGCAGGTTAATGTTAAGGGCCTCCACATATGTGGGTTTAGTATTGCTATGTGTGGGTGTTGATGGTATGGGTTTTCAAGGGCTATGTGTTGGTTGAGGTGGAGTGTGGGCGTTAACCTTCTCTTCTTGACTGTCTAGCACAATCTTGGGTGGGGAGAGCTTTGGTTCCAGTTTGGCTATGTAAGTGCATCTCTCGCAGGTTGTAGTGTTGGGTTGTAGGAGGAGAGGGTTGTCTGTGTACATGAGGTGATTGCTGCGTTGCCCCAGTTTGCCCAGATTCACCAGGTAGACAGGAGATATCACCAGAAGCTGACCCTTGGACATGCCTGTTTAGGTGCTTTTTTGTAATGTTTAAGAGCTACTTTCCCTTACCTTAGCAAGGTACTTTGCAATTATAGGCTGTTTAGTGCCTACGATTAATTTCTCCTTTTTAACAAGGAGAGTTGAGTGCTTGTATCAGTTTAAGACTTCCTAGTGCTTTCCAGCAGGTTCTAGAACAAGTGCTAGTCACAGGGGTTCAGATTTCAATGCTACTACTGAGAAACCAGCTAGTTCTAAGGGAAATTTGAATAGCAGACTTTCTGGCACCTGGAATAGTTTAACTGTAACCCTGCGGAGCTGCACGATGCGAAAAATACACAAACACACATGTTTTTAAGCCAGAAAGTTGAAAGGGATAGAAATCAACCCAAAATGACTAATAAAATTACAATTTCAGAGTTGGAAACCACTCCTCTAATGTTAGATAGGCAGCACAATGCTCAACACTCATTGGTAAGCAGTAGGACTTCCCTATACCACAGCAAGGTCTGGATAGCTCTGAAAGCAGCAAAGCCTGGTAGGACTACCCTCTACCACAGCAAGGTCTGGATAGCTCTGAACACATAAAATAAAGTCCTGAAACCAGTAAAGCCTGCGATTTGGACTATACTAGCTAGGAAAGGCAGGAAATAAGCAAACAAGATATTTTTTTTGTTGTTAAAACAGGCTAAATAATGCAATAATACATTAAATAAACACAGAAAAGGCTAACGCACTTGAGTGTCTAGCCCTAAACAGTAAATGCAATTAAAACTCTACAAAATTAGCAATTTAAAACTTTTTCAATGAAGCAAGGCAAGTGCACAACTGAAAAACAATTTAAGAGGCAGTAATACAGTAGAATAAGTAACTAGATTACATATACAGAAAAGTCTATATATACAGAAAAGCAGCAAAAACAACACTAAAACAATCCAGATGCAGTGCAACCTAGAGCACCTAAGTTGTAGCAATATTAAGGAAAATACAGTTTTAATAAATGCACTAAAATATGCTCTATATTTCCAAAATGTTTCAGAAGCAAAAAGAAAGGGAGAAAGGAGGAACAGAAAGAATGAACCTAAGTGGGTTGACCTTCTCAGATACTCTCTCTGTATTAGGTAGAATGAGCTAATGACACTAGACTGGGAGGAGTGTCCAGGATCAAATTTAGAGTAGGGGCGGGCAACTGCAAGGCCAGCAGGTATAAAGAGAAGATACCAATAGAGAGGGAGGGTGGGGAACTCTCTAGTCAGAACATACTACATAAATCACTTCAGGCAGAAAACACTACAGGCAGGCTTTCTCCAAGCCATAGACCTGGCAACCCCAACCAGCAGTGACCACAAACACTACACTCTCACTGTAGTGGAGGATGTTTTTTGCTAGCTAAGATGGCCTTGAAAATAAGCTGAGAATACAACCTCTAACAAACAACTAGGCCCAGAAACACAATCTTAAATATGGAAACTTTTCAGGCAGAAAACACTACAGGCAGTGCACCATTAGATATAAAGTACAGTAATAAAGTACGCTTCAGACAATAAACGTGCTGTAAATATCTAGAATAACCAATAACTAGTAAAAATAAGGAAAAAAAATGGTCTACTTGTTGTTATATATCACAGATCAAAGTTTTATTTAGTGCTCCTTCTCCAATAGCTCTTTGTGGAATGTTGAGCAGCTCCAGTAAACTGAGTGCAAACCTATGCAAACACGAGGCTTATATACAGGCAAATTTAAAGAGTTTTAACACAGCTACCAATGGGAAGGCCCCAAACTCAGCCCTTCTCCAGCAATTCCCAGCTCTGATGGGTCCTGAGCTAGGTCCGTTATGACTCCTAGTTGTTTGACCTGTATTACAATGTCAACAGGTGTTTTGTTTAGAAATGTGCCTGACATCAGTTTTACACATCCCCTTCGCACTGATTTCTGTATTAGAAGGAATAAAAATATTTGTAAAATTTAGTACTAGCTGTGATTTAACTAACTAAATTTATAGGGAAGAGAAATTTGTGTTAATGTTTGTAGCTGGAATATGGGGCAGCAGTACATACTAAGTGGAATAATCAGCATATTGAAAACAGTTTCCTTCTTGTATTAGCATATACATTTTTTGATGAAAATATTGAGGAGTAATCGGGCTAGTCTGCAGTCTTGTTCATAGGTTCATAGGTTTATACTAGGCTATCTGCCCTAAGACATTTATAAGCCTAGCCCAAAGTTTTGTGGCTTACGCCACCCCTTATGTTAAAAAATACTGTGCCCATTAGTTTGTTGTGCCTCTGTCCAGCAGTGACACAGAGATGATTCCTGGGGTAAACCTACGATCTCCCATCCACCGGTCATGATTTCTCTTGAACAGAGCCAGCGAGGTGCTCTGCCTCACATGGACCAGGATTTTATTCCACAGCATAGGGAGTCTCTGGGTGACAAATCTATCCCTCCAGCATGTCCTATTTATATCCATGCTAAGGTTTAAGTTGCTTGCTCTAGTGGATCTGGTAGATTTGGATTTTTTGAGGTGGAGCTTGTCCATTAGTTCTGGGTTGGACATGGCCTTGTATGTCAGGCACAGGTCACCTCTGAGCAGGCGGTATGCGACTGAATAGAGCTGGAGTTTCTTCAGTCTGGCAGCATATGACAGATTTTGGAGTCCCTTTATCCTTTTGGTGAGGAACTTTTAGGGTCTCTCCAATTGCTGCAGGTGTCAGGTGAGATACATCCCAAATGGGGCATTGTACTCTATCATTGGTCTGATAAGTGAAGAGTACAGTGGAACAATGACCTCACTTGATCTGGATGTGAATCCCTTCATGATCAGGTGAGCAATGTAGAAGGTCTTTCTAACCACTTTAGCAATGTGAGTGTCAAAAGAAAGGCCACTGTCAACCTGGGTCCCCAGGTCCCTGATAACCGATTGCCACCTATATGGTAGCTTGGGGTTACCTTGTTTTTCCCGAAGGGTATGACTGTACATTTTTTGGCATTTAACTTCAGGCCATGGCTCTGGCACCAGTTATCAGTTTCCGTGAGACCCCTCTGAAGGATATCTGTGTCCGATGTACTTTCTACTATGGCGCCCAGTTTGCAGTCATCTGCAAACTTTGTCAGCCATAGTCCTCCTATGTTTGCCTGTACTTCTGAGAAGTAGATGCCGAACAACAGGGGGCCAAGGACTGAGCCCTGTGGGACACCACTTGTGACCGGCTTGGAGTCTGACATGGCGCCAGCAACTCTAACCCTGTGGGTTCTGTCCTTTAGCCAGTTTGCAACCCATCTTGTGACATATGGGTTTACATTTAAGCTGGTAAGTTTCTCTATAATACCCGAGTGGGGTATTGTGTCGAAAGCTTTTGCAAGGTCAAGGTAGGCTGTATGGACTGCCTTTCCCTCATCAATGGCCTTGGTGACTGTTTCGAAGAAGTTGACCAAGTTCAAAAGGCATGATCTGCCCTTGACAAAGCCAAACTGGGTCGGGTCCAATGTCTGCAAGTCCCCTATGTCTTTGTTTATGAGTTCCATTATGATCCTCTCCATAGCTTTGCAGACCAGGCTTGTTAAGCTTATGGGGCGGTAATTACCAGGGTCTGTAAAGGCACCGCCTTTGTGGAGTGGGACCACAGTTGCCGTACACCACTCTTTGGGCACGTATCCTGTGGTAAGGCTAAGATTAAACAGCTGCCTTATATGTGGGTTTAGTTCCTCATTGAGTTTGTGTAGCACACAGCCGGGGATGCCATCCGGTCCCATTGATGCTGTGTTTTTAGCTTTAGAGAGAGCAGCTTTCACCTGCGCATTTGAGATGTCTGGGAGGCTACACTCCGCTGGGATAGTTATCTCTCCTTTTGGGGGGGAGAGGGGGGTGAAGTTTGCACTGAACCTGTCTGCCAGTATGTTGGCAATGTCTGTGGGTTCAGTGATTTTTGTATCATTTTGGACTAATTCTGCGCATATCTGGGAGTTTCCACCCAGGTTTCGAACATAGCTGAAGAAGGCCTTATGATTGTCTTTTGAATCTATTGCAATTTTTCTCTCAAAGTTGGCCTTGGATGATTTTATGAGTGCTCGTATTTTTTTACTAATGATGATCAAGGGTGTCTTCTCTTTTATGGATTTTGCTCTATCATGTAACAGCTTTCTCCTCTTATTGTAAAGTTTGTTTATTGCTGGGGTCCACCAGACTGGACGTTTGCCCTTGGTGGAAAGAGTCTTGGTTTTATTAGGGATTGCCTGATCCATGCAGTCCTGGAGGTGTTCGTAGAAGGCATTTGTAAGGGCTTCCGCAGCTTGGATTGTGGTATCCACTGGCTCGGGGGTCTTGAAGGATACGACACCAGTCTTGAGTAGTGTGAAGTTTGCTTTAGAGAAGTTCTTCACTGTGGTCTTTTTTGTTTGGGGGGGGGTGGGATGTGGATTTCCAGTGAGATAAGTTTGTGATCTGATCTCACCAATGAGGGATATACTTCCAGTGTGGAGCATTTTGTCCCCATGTTTGTGATGATGAGATCTAGTATATTTTCTCCTCTTGTGGGAACGGTGACTAGTTGTTCCATGGCATTTGAATTTATGAACTCCAGGAACCTTTGGGCTAGAAAGATGGGGCTTGAGTAATGTTCCCAGTCTATATTTGGGTAGTTGAAGTCGCCCAATATAATGGTGTTTGGAGATACATTTATATACCCTCCAGTGTCTTCAGGAAGGCTGTGTGGGGTTCCTGAGTTTGAGAGGGTGGCCTGTAGCATACTACAAATTGTAGAGCAGTTTTGCCTATGGTTAATTGCACCTGGATGGTTTCTGATGCTTCGTGCGTTGCCACCAACCTGGAGGTGTGGGTATCCTTAATGAATATGGATACACCCCCTCCTTTTGTGGTGTGGTCCGGGTTTTGGGGCCGGAACGCATGATATGAGGTAAAACCTGATAGTGCTGGGGTGCTCTCAGGAGCCTTGAACCAGGTTTCAGTCACAGCACAGACATCGATGTTCTCCATACTGAGAAGGGCCTCGAGTGCGTGCATTTTGAGATTTAGACTTCTGGCATTGAGCAGCATTACCCTTAGTTTCTTCCCATTTTTGTTTTCTAGGGTGGTAGGTTTAGAATTTGAGCCTTGCCTAAAAAGGCACTATGGGGGTGGCAAGTGCCTTAGCCAATATCCGAATCCCAGGGTGACAGGTGCAAGCCATCCCTTGGCAGCGTGGCTTGTCAAGCATGTCATCCCAGGCAGACAGACACTGGATCCCCTTTGAATGACACCAGAAATTAAGCCAATTGTTAAAGCTGATTATCTTGTCTCTATGTTGTGGCATCATTCTTGGTGAAGGAAGGATACTGCTCAGGGTCAGGGTCATACCTGCCTGGGCTACATAATCAGAGAGCTCCTCTATGTCTCTTTTCATGTAGTCCAGGGAGGAACATCTCAGGTTGTTCACACCAGCATGGACAATGACTGTGTCATATTTGTACTTGCTGTGGAGTGACCCGAGTGCTTGTGTTATGTGACTGATTCTAGCGCCCAATAGGCAGCTTACTGTGACCCTCTCCTTGTTCAGCCTGGTGAGTGGGACGTCAGTGTGTCTGACTATGGAGTCACCTATGACAAGTATGTTTGGTGTTGTGTTTGGCCTTAAGGGCTGTGACTGCTTTGCACACTGATTTTGTGGTTTATGTGTTGCCTGTGGTGTGTCATGAGGTGGCAGTTGCTTGGATGTCTGCTTTGGAGGCCTCTGCTGTTTAGGTAAATTTTTGCTCAGAGCCTCCTAGTATGACTTTGTGTGTTTATGTGTTTGATTCATTGTTGTGATAGCTTTATGTGAGACTGGTTTTGTGGTGTGTGTAGCTGCCTTCTCCTTTGTGGCACAGAAGTTAGTACCACGAGGAAGGAGGAATGGGTATTTTGCTAACAAACACTATATTTACATTGTATAAGGTAGATCTGAAACAATTTAAGGGAGAAGCTGTTATGTCTATTTCACATTTTAGCAGTACTGCATAAGACACAGTTCCAAAACCTTTAGATATCATTAGAAAGAGGTATGCTATACTCTATATTAGTTTTCTCTATCTATGACGATAAGCATTTTTTTCTGTACTATGACCTTTTTAAAATTTGTGTTGAATAGTGGAGATAAGATTTAGTTGAAATGTATGCTTGCAGTTGTTTGGGAATGCATTTTGTTGTGTAATTTTGAGAATAGAGATAGAATTGTAACTGACCCACAAATATTTTGAGGAAGACACTTCCTTTATGAAGTGGGACAATGTATGATGTCTTCCAGATTGCAGGGGGATAAAACTCTTTGATGAATTGGTTTACTAGAATGGATAAAAAGCAGGCAATAGAGTAAGTGGTATATATTTGTATATATGTGTATGGGTCTAAGTCAAAATATCGAAAGACCATTTACTCAAATCCCAAATCATTGAGACAACAGTATTGAAACCACATATCCACAAAACTTTAAACCATCAAAAACATTCACTGGGAAAGGAACCACTTGGTCACCATGGGGAAGTTTGCTCCTTTTCCCACTATAGTGTGATCTCAGAGTTGGTATATTTAGTTAGGGGGGTGTGGGGGTGAAGCCCCCATTTGGTGGGTTTTACTCGCTTCATTGTGTGTATTTTGATCTGGTGGCCAAGTGGTTCCTTTCCCAGTGAACATTTTCAATGGTTTAAAGTTTCGCAAATATGTAGTTTTGATATGATTATCTTGATGATTTGGGGTGTAAGTAAGTGTTTTTTTTGATATTTTGAAGAAGCCCTATATATATATATATATATATATATATATATATATATATATATATATTTATTTATTTTTTTTTATATACAAAAATTCGTTGGTGATTCACATAGGTTAAATTCAGATACAAAACATACAACAAGAATATTAGGCAGTCAGATTATAAATACAGTTAATAACATCAAATTGAAGGAAAGAATGAAGACAGAGCAGACATTTGTGAATACTAAACAGAATATCAGGTTAAAATATTATTTCTATAAAGACTGTATTGCTGGATAGGAAAATGATTGCAATATATTGACTTGCAGTTATTTAAAAAAACAGGAGGTTGAAATAGTTAAGAAGAGTTAAAATGATGGGGAGAGGGGGACGGGAATTTGAGAATGTGAAAGTGAGGAAAGGGATATATTTGTAATAATTTGCTAATTGTGTTATTTATTATAGCAGCTTTCTAGTTTCTTCATTATTGAAGCTTTTAGGTTTAGAAGGATTAGTCTACCATACATAAAATAAGGTAATACACAGATTATAGGCAGCTGGAGCTGTTTCTGTGGAATTAATGAGCAAATGTTTTGAACTATATAGCTTTTATGTTTTTAGAGCTGTTATGAATGAGCTTAGGCTGCCATGGCTAATAACCTGATCTTTGAGTCTGTTTCTCTTTCACTTTTGCTCAGAGAGGTGATTCTAAATTTGATTCTGTCTTGCATGTGTAAATTGGGGAAGTATTAGAGTTACACTTTTCTTTACATTACATGAAAGGTGGGCATCATTTATCCATTTTTCTATTGAATTAAAAGCATCTTGTATAATTTTCTGGATGTGAACTATATTATCAAAGGACCATTTAAGGGTAGAATCATATGTATATTGGTTAAATGAGGCCAGTTTGGAAGAAGCATATTAATTGTAAATGAAATATTGAAAATGATAGGCCAAGAACAGAACTGTGGGGAACTCCTGTGGTGATGAACAGGTATAGATAAAGTGAGTTGAACCATTTTACAGACTGGTGTCTACTGGATAAGCAGCTGAAAAACCACTGGACAGTAGGTTGTGAAAGGCCAACAGAGGACATTTGTTGTAGGAGTTTGCTATGTGAGATTATGTCAGAATTATCTAGCAAGTTGTTGGCTACAGCTTTGCCATTTAACATGGCTTTGTTGATGCTTTCTAAGAATAACAGAGCTGCAGCTTTGCTATGAACTGGGCAGAAACCTTGTTGTGCAGGGATTATAAATTGTTCCTATACAAGGTATTGAGAAAGTTGTCTCTGAATATATTTCCCAGGTTTTTATGAGAATCAAGATAGTATAGCAGTAAATCTGAAACTGGGGAATTATGTGATTTGGCACTGGCAGCCTTTGTGAAGTGAATAATGTGAGACTTTCTCCAAAGTGAGGGAATATAAGATTCTTGGATTGACCTGTTTATGAGATGAAAGGCAGGATAGGCTATAGTGTCTGCTGTCACTTTATGGTATTCTTCTGGGAGGCTGTCAGAAGAGCATGAGCCAAGATTAAGCAGCTGTTTAGTTGAGAAAGTGAGGGTAGCTTATAGGATGAAGATTAAGGAGCTGTCAAGATATAGTTGGTGTATGTTAAGGGATGTAGAAGAAATGTCTTTAGTGAGTGCTGCTATGCTTTCAGTGATGCATAAGTTGAAATAGGCTGCTACTTTATGGGGGTAGACTATTGGGAGGATGTACATTTTGTTGGATATATATATATATATATATATATATATATATATATATATATATATATATATATTGTTATATAATTGTTTCTTGTCTAAATTAACTTTATTTCTAAGATTACATAGTTCTTTAAACTGCTGCAGGTGGTTTGAGGAGTTTTTTTTTAAATCAAGCATCAACTAAACAATAAGCAGACAACTGAAAGTGAGAGTAAACTGTTGCTTGATTTCATTCTTTAATATAACCAAAACTTTACAAAACAAACTATAATCCATTACTAAATATATACACCAAAAATGAATCACATGATATGGTATATGACCAAGCTCTCCTTGAAATTCATGAATAATTAAATAATTAATTCTCTTAAAAAACATAAACTCTATTCCAGTATACCAACTACCATTACAAATATTTATATGCATCTAAAATAACACATGCAAATGAAATTTTAGATAATCTTAAAAACATTTTATATGAGTAACACCATTAAATCCTAGGGATTTATCTGCCTCTAAGTCAAGCTGTCTAAATTCTTTACTTTCCAAAATCTACTGAGATCATCATCATAGATGGTATCATGTTTAACACAAACAAACATTTTGAAGTTTTTTACAATTGATTGAATGTTTAGCTAAAACATGGCTACAATCCTTACTTTTAATGGCCAAGATATTCTCATAAATTCTCTGCAAGGGCATTCTATTCATCTTATTGACATAGAAGCTCTCATTGGACTCATAAGTAGCTAAAGAAAGTACCCCATCTGATATGAAAGTAAATCTCTGTTTTCCTAAATCACTCTACCTATATGTTTAAAAATTGCTCTTTGTTATAAATCTATACTGTTTACCAGAAAAACAGGAGCAAGTGCAAAAAGGACTTTTTATGTTTTTTTCAACAGACTTTTGAGATTGCCAAGTTTCTTTCAAGCAAATGTAGAGGTAATACCTATTATGTTTGTCAGATCTAGATTTTCAGCAATAATTTTACACTTGTCTTTTAAAATATGTTTAATACCTTACATATCCACACAGATAGGAACTGCAAAGTGTTTTATAAAATCATGAGTCTTAGATTTACTTTTAAAATCATAACCATTAATTAAAATAGGTTAAAATTTACTCCATCTGTTACTGTTACTTACTTTTCCAAATTTTCTCTAATTTATCAGTTAACTAGTCTTTGTCTATAAACATGTCTTTTAGTCTTGTAACTTGAATGAAAAACTGAGAACCATCACTTATTACATAACTTAGTCTTATAAATTGTTCACATATTACATTCCACTTCATGAAATGTGGACGTTGACTATGTAATGCAAATAGTTGTTAACTGTTTGTTTTCTAAATATGTTACTATGGAAATATTTTTTGTCAGATCTTTCATGACTGACAAATCTAAAAGAAAATGCTGGGTTCATTTCACCCATAGTGAACAACAATTTACTTTCACTTTTAGTTGTCTATTTGTTATTTAGTTGAAGCTTGATTTTTTTGAATTTTCAGTTTGTGTTTTGGTGTCACTCTCTGCTCTTCACAGTGTTTTTTAGTTTTTGAGTTTTAAGTGTTTGCTATTCCTTCCAGGCCTTGTCCATTTTATGTGTGCTGATTCTATAGGTACTGGATAACCAGTGAGTATGGTTGGATTTTATTCTCTTTCTTTTCAGGAGTACACAGGAGTTAAGCATATCAAGAATAGTTTGATATATTTTTGAACATCATCATCTAAAAGTTGAGTTTTTAGGATAAACAGTTGAAGAATTTTAGTATGGTTGTAAATGTATCAGAGCTGAATTTAAGAAGGTTGCAATCATTTTATGGAGATATTATTGGGCTTGATGGGAAATAACCTAATTTGTATATGATGGAAGGTGATCACTGAGATAATCTGAACATTTTTGAGAGGATGTTTATTTAGAAGTGCCAGATATAAATATCCAGTCCAATAGTGTGCCTTTATCCTTAGGTTTATTGAAACGTGCATATAGAGATAAGCTCGGTAAAACCACTGAAGTCTAATCTAGCTGAGGTAAAAGTAGAAGCAATTCTTAGCCATATTATGTCCACACACCCTAGTATTAAGTATTATTGTCAGATATGAGATGGTGTTGGGTGACTGTAAGAGGATACCTTTAAATGTGTCTAGGTTGTTTCCTGGTGGGATGTAAAAAGCAATGATGTGAAGTTTTTATGGTTGTTTAGCTTTGAGAGATGTCAGCAGATCTGCACTGTGAAATTTTTACTTGAATAAGGAGAGGTTTCGTAGGTGTTAGGATTTAAAATAGCAATTCCTCCAGCTGTTTTTTAAGTTGTCAGTCTACCCAAAATATATTATAATCAGGTGACAGCATTTTAGAAGCGTGTATGTTTAGATTAAGCCATGTTTCTGTGATGGCTAGCATATCTGGAGAATTGTAGGAGATCCAGATATGTAGTTTTATAACTTTATTGTCAGTGCTTTAATAATTTATGGTAACTTGATTTATTTTATTTAGAAGAGAGAGGAGCATTGTTGGATAGTGGTGGAGTGAGAAAAGTATTCTTTGGTTGGGAGATTAATATTGAATTGAGGAATGTAGTTGACTGGAGAGTGGGAGCTGGGTTGGAATGAATGTCTCTAGACAGAGATAGTTGTGTCATGGGTGTTTTGTTTTGGGGGGGGGGTATTTTTTTGCCTAAATGGCACAGTGTTTGTATGGGCAATTAAGAATTTTTTAATTTTGGCTAAGGATGGGAGAGTTAATGTGTATAGGCTGGTGAAGAGAAGTTGAAAGTGATGTTAGAAGATAGACTAACTATGGTTGAGTGTATGAGAGTTGTTAGTTTTGTATGATAATGTGTGAGATAAGTGAGTGTGCAAATCTGCTTATACAGAGCATGATCATATAGGATAGTGTGAGTAGGCAGTGATAGAGAGAGGAATGTGGGAGAAGAGGAGCAGTGAAAGATAATAGGATAGGATCTGTTGTGGGTAGTAGATAAACTGTTACTGGAGGAAGAAATTAGTTGCAGTAGACATTATAAAGTAGACTAGTGAGTGTGGTGGGGTAGGTTTGTGTTTTATGATGCGATAGTAGGTAAAAGGAGTAAGGGTGGCAGTTTATTAGTTAAATGGAATGGGTGTGGAGTAACAGAGATATGTATCGGTGCAGTCTACCACAAGAAACTATCAATATTAGGTATTAAACTTATAAGCAATGCTGGTAACTCCCAAGGGTATGAGAGATGTAGCTGAAGAGTGGAGGTTACAATGTGTTCAGATGAGTGTGCATTGATAATCCAGATTAAGCATGTTCATATAGCACTAACCCAGATTAAGATGTTCATACAGCACTAATCCAGATTATATATGTTCATATACCACAATCCCAGATTAAATATGTTCATATAGCACAAACCCAGGTTAAGTATGTTCATACATCACTTCTTCTTCTTTCATCTTTTCCCGGTCAGGGGTCGCCACAGCGAATCATCTATCCACTCATGATTGGCAGTGGAATTTTATGGTGTCGAGTTGCCAGCCCAGTGCCCAACCTTCCACAGATGGCACACACTCACACCTAGGGCCAATTTAGAGTACCAAATTCACCTACTGCATGTCTTTGGGATGTGGGAGGAAACCGGAGCACCCGGAGAAAGCACACGTGGCCACAGGGAGGACATGCAGACTCTGCACAGAAGGCACCCCAGCCAAGAATTGAACCAGGGAACCTCTTGCTGTGAGGCGGCAACGCTAACCGCTGCACCACTGTGGCTGCCCTTATGTTCATACATCACTAATCCAGATTATTTATGTTTATATAGAAGTAACCCAGATTATATATGTTCAAATAGCACTAATCCAGATTAAGATTTTCGTATAGCACTAACCCAGATTAAATATGTTCATATAGGACTAACCCAGATTAACTATGTTCATACAGCACTAATGCAGTTAAGATTTTCATATAGCGCTAATTTAGATTAAATATGTTCTTATAGCATTAATCAAAATTAAGCATGTTCATATAGCACTAACCCAGATTAAATGTGTTCATACAGCAATAATCCAAATTAAGTATGTTCATATAGCACTACTGCATAGGTTATTTATTTCATCCTAAAGTTTTAAATGTTTCTTAGCACCAAAGATGTGTGGAGGTTAATGGAGGTGCTGCCTAATCGGCAGATAGTAACATCTCTTAAATGAATATATTTTTTATGCTTTTTCCACATAACAGATATAGCTTCCACATGCAGACAACAGTATTACCAAACCAACAGACTAAAAACTGAAAGTAATCATTGTTTCTCAGCAAGGGCAGAAACAGTTTTTACAGTCTCTTTTTTCTAGCTAGCACTTTTATGTTGTGCAACACAACTGTACTGCTTCTGCATTTGGCAGGGATGTGGATGAGTTACATGGATGTTATCAGGGATAGTGCTGCTGTGCTGCCATTATAACTTGTTACTGTGGGTGAACAGAGTTTGTAAGGGATTGTATGTAAATGTGTTTTACAGTGAAGCTTTACTACTGAAATGTTAAATTGGAATTGCATGGAGTTTAACTGCAGTCTGCTAGTTTAGAGATTATATATGTATTATTCTGTTTAGAAGGTATGTGTGTGTATTATTGTGAATGTGATGGGCTTATATGTGTGCATTACAGTTCATTTTAGTTTAAGACTTGTGTGTGTATATTATAGCTCATTACAGTCAAGTAGAAACTAATAAATAGACAACTAAAAAGTTTAAATGAACAGCTGGAATTCCTTGGCAAACTTTTAAGTGTAAGTTTAGAAAAATATTTGCATGTTAGCTAAGGCAAAACACTTGAAAGAAATCAGCTTGAATCACATTTACAAATAATATGTATTTAAAAATAGATTTCATATTACAATAAAATCAGGCAGAAATTGCTAGACTCAATTATATCCCTGTAGATTCCAGAATTATATTTATAATTCTATAATAAAATGATAAATTAGCTTTGGGTTAAGACTGAATACTGAGTTTATTGATCATATATTTTAAAATGATATTTAATAATCATACCTGCATAAAAGATGAAAAATGTATGAGCAATTATCCAGTTTTCCAAAAATAAATAAATAAATGTTATTATGAAAATGTATTCATCCATTGTTGAGATTACTAGAATTAGTGGACATTGCTAAAATTAATCTAGTACACAAAGAAGGAAAATCTGGTTTGAGCCAAATTATTTTAAAGAGCTATTAAATATTGACAAACATATTTTTAGTTAGGGGGTTGGCATAATGGTTTAGGTATTTACCTCAGAGTCGCAAGGTACAAGCTTTAATTGTCACCTTTGAGATATTGGCTAGACTCAAAATAACCCAGCTAGTCTAACACTTACCTATGAATCAATTTGTGTTCTACCATTTGAAATTAAGGTACAAGGATTATAAGAATTTACCATCTACTATGAGTCATGGGGAAATGATAAAGTTAGATAAAAGAATATTAAATCTGATGCCTTTAACACTGTCACCACATTAAATAGAAATGCATTTTTAAATTTCTGTATTCTTGAGAATTTCTCTTCCCATTACTCCTCGTCTCTCGCATTTCTCAATATCATTGCCTCTGCACGCTATACAGTATGGTCATATGCTGTATAAGTACATTCACCTGACTACTTCCTACTCCCTCTCACATATCATTATACAAAACTAACACCTGTCAAAAATGTAAATATTAAAAAAATACATCACCAAACATATACATAAGTTCAAATAACTAACTCACTTTCCTCTCAGTTTCACTTGACTATTGAAATGTGACAGTGATACTCACTTTTTACTCGCTTGCCTATCATTTTTTGAATCCATTATTACGTGTCCTGGATTGTTCAGTGTCAGGAGACATAACTGATAACCTGAAGTATGTGGTTGGTTTAGTTTTAATTACTCATACTTTTTTTTCATACTTTTATTCATACTTTTAGTACTAAGCTAACTGCCCTTATGGGCCATTTTAAGCCTAGCCAATTATTCATTGTTAGAATCAAACCCTGCACCTTGTGATTGTAAGGTAAACACCTTAACCATTATGCCAACCTCCCACCACCTCCCATTACTGCACAGTACAGGGGTGATATAGAATGTAAACTACATTTGATTACACAGAGAATGTGCTAAAGGCCCCACTCAAGAAAGCAGTGTAAGCCCAATGTTTTGGGCAATGCCTTTAGAAATTTGGATAAAAATAACATTCTGAGGGAGAAAAAAACAACCCAGAAGGAACAATAAGTGGACAGCAGCAAAATGAAGAATTGATGGCTGCTTTTATAGCTGCAGATAAGGAGAAGAATTTGTACATTTTGTTTGAAAAGGTATTCACAGTAACCAGGGTAATAGCTCTTTGAAAGAAACAATTGTATAACAACAAACAGAAGTGGAAAGCTGCAAGGGAACCTACAGATATGGAAGAGATTAAGCAGCAGTTGATGAAATTTATCAGCTAACAAACATAAAAAGACAGGAAAAGGTCATTCCAAAATGGTGGTCGACTAGTGAACAGCCTATGCACAGAGCTCCTCACCTCAACTACTTTTTCTAAGATACTACACACTTCAAAAAGAGCTACTTTACCTTCATTTCTTCGGTAATTGCATCACCTTCGCAGTGGGAAATAACTCATAATAGACTTTCATCATCTCGGGCTCTTCCACAGTGTTATTTCCACAAGTAACTCAGGGAGGCCTGCTCCTACTTGAAACACCTCTAACTCCACATGGCTAAACAGACAAAAACAACAAATGACTCTTTTACAATGGAAACTCAAACAATTAAAGCCAAAGCCTCAGCAATTTTTTCACCTGAAAAGAAGTCCTTTCAAAAGGCAGAGAACAAATAAACAAAATGAGCCTATCAAAAGTGATACAATTAGCAAAGAAGACTCTAGCTTCCACATGGATGAGTTGAAGCAGGCCCTTCAGCCCATACAATCTGCCATACAAAGCTTCTCGGAACAACTTTCAACTATAGGTAAATCCATCAATCAAATTGTGGACAGAGTAGACACACTTGAGCAAAAAGTACAATCCAATGAATTCCAACTACAATCCGTATCAGATGATCTGCGTGCCAAAACAGCCTCTTTATTAGACCTACAGGCAAAACTTACAGATCTAGAAGCTAGAAGCAGACGTAATAATATATTAATAAGAGGTCTCCCAGAGAGCTATGACAGTCAAGGCTTACTTGCTATAACAAAACAAATATTTGAATCACTTCTTCACCCAGAAGGGGAAAAATATCACAATTGAGAGAGCCCACCGTGCTTTATAAAAGACAAGATGCCTTAGCTCCTCGTCAAATATATACAAGACTACTGAATTTCCAGACAGCTCAACAGATTTTATATGCAGCAAAAAATAAAAATTTCATGTGGAATAATCACAAATTAACTTTTACACAAGATTTACCCATCTCCATCAAGGAAAACAGACAGAAATTAGCTCCGTTTTGTTCAGACCTAATTAAAAGAAACATCAGATTTCAAATGCGTTACCCAAATACTTTGATCTTTTCCCAACATGAAACCAAATATACTGTAACCTCCCAAAATGAAGCAAAAGAGATCTTCCTTAAAATATTTAACAAGGTTCCAGACCTTGGATAAATTCACAATCTTCCAGCACAAGCGTTTCAGCAGTTTTACACCTCAAATGCTTAATTCACTCACCGGAGGCTTCAGGGACATCGCCGCTCTCTAATTCAGCGTCAACATTGTCTTTCTAACAGATTTGAGACTGTTTAAAGCAGTAAAACATCCTTCCTTCTGTTCAAAGGCAGATCCACGTGTCAAGCAAGGAACGCATCTTCGTCGCGAGGTTTCCAGTGGGACTCCTTTTGCTGGGACGCTTGTAGTGTACGTTCGCTAGGTCTGTTCTCCTTCAATCGCGCTTATAGCGCTGAACATAATAAAAAGATCCTGATTACTGTATTCGGATCCCCTGTATATACTACAGGTTTACAAACGTTTTTTTACTGTTGGGACACTCCAGTTACGTTACATGAGGACCATGATGGTCTGTCTAAACTCCTCGACCCTATGTTGCAAAAAGCATATAAAGTAAAGGCATAAACACCTTCACTAACATATACACAACTCACATAGAAACATAAGAGATGTCAGGAAGAGCTTTTTAGTTCTGACTGTAGCAGGATGTTACATTATAATTAACTAAACAAACCCATATCCTTAGCAAATCTTGTGCATTTGTAATAATCAGCATATAGATACACTTACAATGTCTTTCTGTTTTATTGAACTGGCTGCAGTTTACAGCTAGAGAAGTTTCCATATAGAGTTGGGAATTTAAGAAAGAAATAAGGCTCTGTGTGTCAATTGCTAATGGGGGCAGGGTGGCCATGGAGTCTGACATAATGCTGTAAAACAAATGTAATGATTTAATTTAACTTAACTGGCAGTTAAAAGTTATGTAGGGGTTTTAAAGACCACCTATACCCAAATCAGTAGTGCTTAAATCTGGTAAATGGTAAACACAGAGAGAGGGAGGATCTCAACAACACAACAAGACTCTTAGTTTTAAATTAGCTCTGCCATTATCAGAGTCTGCTCATTGGAAATACCTTCTTGCCCAAACAACACCACAACTACTTATTCTGTTTAGTTTTTCAACCATTTACAACTTTTGTTATACTGCCAGACTCACTAGTATCAGGCTCTTGTTTACGACGAACTTAATAATGCTTTAGGGTAATACCATCTCTACAATCTACCTGTTGTGTGTGAAATTCCATAAGAAATGCTACTACTTGTAATAAGTCTGTTATATATGGTATTCATAGATTTACATTTCTCACATACATTAAGCTTAAGCGTTTAGGCTTACAAGCGTATGTTTATCTACACAAGGTCATACTTACATGACATACTAGTAGGTGTAGCATTTACATACGGATGCTGTATGTGCACTGTAGTAGGGATCTAGTTTGATAACCCTTTGGATGAGAATTTTTATGTATATATGTATAGAACTGTTAGGGTTTTCTTTTGTTAGTTTTATACTTCTTAGCCTAAGGGGTTCAGGTGGGTAGGCACCGGGCATGTCAGAAGGAGTATTTTGCTACTTCCTCCTCTACATCCAAACTGTTTACTGACACAGATATGATCTGTTCTCCATATCCCTCTCAGCCTATTGCAAACACAAGGCAGTCTCTCTCCAACACACATTATTTTACCCATATATTACATTAAGTCTCCAAATATATAATGTTTCCTTATACCCTGTTAGTTTTTAACTTACATGAGCTGGGCCGTTGACTCTTGGAATATCAAAGGCTTACAAAATGCCGCTAAAAGAAAACTGTTTCTCCACCTGATTTTTAAATCCCAGGCTAATATTAGCTTTCTCCAGGAAACACACCTATCTGAAAATGAATGGGAGAATATAAAAAATAGAAAATGGATCAGGTCCATAATAAGTGCTGGTGATAGCACAAACTCGAAGGGGGTGGCCATTATAATTAAGAAACAATTCCAGGAAGCTATCAATGAATATAAATCCGATACAAACGGCAGATGGTGTTATTTCACCCCTACACTCCCAGATTCCTCCAAACCAATTATGTTCTTGAACCTATATGGTCCTTGCTCTCAACAACAAACTTTTATCTTAGAAATCTATAACATACTAAACTCATTTCAAAATTACTTATTCATAGTAGGAGGGGACTGGAATGTGGTAATAGACCCTAGCCTAGATCGCACCAGCAAATCCTCCTCTTATAACTTCCAAGCTTCTATAGCCTTAGAGGAACTTATCTCAGATTTTAATCTTGTAGACACTATCACTTTTAGTAATATTTCGACCAAAGAAAATTTATATACCTTCTATTCTAACTGTCACAAATCTTGGTCACGTCTAGACTTCATTCTGATTTGGACCCCTATCTAAATTTAAAAATACTTTTAATATTGAACCCAGATCTCTCTCCGATCATGCAAAAATCTCTCTTAAAATTAGATTCAACACGCCTGATTTTACTTTTGCTAACTGGACCCTTAACAATAACCTACTAAATAATAAAGATATATTAAATAAAATTAATAACATGTTGTTGGTTCTCGACATTAATCTTACAAAATCCCTAATCCTCCAGACATTCAATGCCTGTAAAGCTGAAATGAGAGTTTTTTTGATTAGCAAAGCTTCCTTTCTTAAAAAACTCAACACTAAAAAAGAAAATACTCTATCCTTTAAACTCTCATCTTTAGAAAAAAGTCAAAGATTATCTCCAGACCCAAAAACTGAAGTACTGATCAACTCCACGCGCAAAGAATTACTAGAACTTCACTCACAGAATTATTCCCTACAGGAACAAAATGTATAGCAACATATTCTGAATGGGCTCAAACCCCCTCAAGAACTTTGGCAAGAATATTAAAAAATAATAACGGTGCTCCCAGAATATCCACCCTTCACTATCAAGGAAAAATTTACAATTCAGATTCTGAAATAATACATTTATTCTTTGAATTATTTTCAGATATCTATAGTAGCAATAAACAAGATACTCTCAAACCCCAGATGGAGTCTTTTCTTAATTCCATTAATTTCCCCTCTCTTGAACCAAATCAAGTCTCTCTCTTATCTGCCCCATTTACCATTCAAGAAGTCCAAGACATCATAAACAACCTTAAAAGAGGCAAATCTCCGGGCCCTGATGGCTTCACTACTAACTTTTACAAAGCCTTTTGCCCAAAAATATTCTCCATCCTATTCAAAGTCTTTAACTGTATCATTAAGGAGGGTATTACTGACTTACATTGGAACAACTCAAAAACCATCTTACTATTAAAAAATAAACAAGACAAAGCAGACCCGCACAATTACAGACCAATCTCGTTAATAAATGTTGACATTAAGATTCTTGCTGCTATTTTAGCTAATAGATTACAAAAGATACTCCCGTCTTTAATTTCCCCTGACCAAGCTGGTTTTATGAGCAATAGACACACATGGGATAATACCCTAACTTTGGATTCCCTAATACAATTTACCAAAAAAGACAAAAATCCAATATATGCCCTAACCTTGGATGCCTCTAAAGCTTTTGACAGAGTCAACTGGGACTTTTTGTTTGCTACTTTGTTCCATTTCAATATACCTAAATCCTTCTCGGATATAATCAGAACACTTTATACAAAGTCTTACACATACCTTTACATAAACAAACAGAGATCCAAGCCAATATTGATTACTAATGGAACAAGACAGGGTTGCCCACTCTCACCCTTTCTCTTTAACATTTTTATCGAGCCCTTCTTCTTATATATCGCAGAATACACCACAACATCCCTAAAATCCTAAACACACATGTCGCACTATCAGCTTTTGCAGATGATTTAAATCTATACTTCCAGTTTCCCAACTCAGACCTACCCAAAATCTTTGATGCCATTAAGTACTTCTCTACCGCATCAGATTACCTAATTAACAATAAAAAATCACATATTTTCCCAATCAATCCCAACTCCCACAAATCTTTCTATTTAGTCCTCTTTACAAATAACATATAACCTTAAATATCTAGGTATCCATTTTGAACATAACCAAGCTTCCATGCTCCAAAATAATCTACTAAAAACATGGTCCACCATCCAGCAAGATCTACAAAGATGGAAACTTATGAATTTAGCTTTCTTGTCCAAAGTAGCAATAGTGAAAATGAATGTCTTACCCAGACTCTTATATCAATTCAATGCTTCGATATGGTAGTCTTTAATAACTTCTTTTCCAAAATTGAAAAAGACCTAGCTAGGTTCATCTGGTTCCCAAAGTCAGTCAGGATCTCTTACTCTAAATTAACTTATCCTAAGGAGAAAGGGGGGTTAGGCCTTCCAAACTTTCAACTGTACTACAAGATTATCTGCTCAAACAGAGTCTGGTCTATTTCAAACTTTAGCAGCAAAAATCATACCCACTCTCCATCATGGTTAAAAATCTGGCATCACCATATTATTTCTAACAAAATTAATCCTCAGGCTATTCCCTTCCTATCCACTCTTTCTATAAACAATTGTAATTTAGCACATTCTCTGAAACATAAAATTAGGCTTTTCCAAAAACTTATCAAAGACATCAAACTGGAAAATATTCTACCCCTGCTCCAACCACTCCATCAAAATCCAAACATCAAAATCAATAATGTAATGTTGGACCTTACTAAATTTCCTCTCATCAAGGATCTCAATGTATGGGACATCCTCAAACATAGGTCAAAATCTCTTCCTGAGCTACGGTTAATTCTTGGAACCAATAACAAATACACAGTTATTCTTCGACAACTAAGAGAAATTATACTTGCACAACATTTCAATCTTCCTCCCAACCCTCAGGAAATTAACAAATTAATTGAAACTATATCTGTAATATCGAGCACTAAAAAAACAATTTCATCCTCTTACAAACTATTGAATACTGTGCTATACAACTCAAACTGTCTCTTTTCCAACTATTGGAATACTGTTGGTTCTCCTATTACAGAGGACCAAAACTCTCAGCTATAAAATCTACTTTAGAACTCTCCCTTTTTAAAAACTCTTATACACCCAACTGATGCTAAACAATAATTCCTACTACACTCCTGTAATACTCAATAAATTTAACCCCAACTCATCCCCTCGTGTACCTGTTGTCCCCATCCGAGGCGGATCTACTACACATTATGTGGTATTGCAACCACTCTTACAAACTCTGGTGCTCTCTAAAAGTTCGTTTACAAAAATGGGTTACTACACCTCAACCCTTTCGTGGGAAACAGCCATTCTCCATATTCCTACCTCCAAATTATCTAAAGTACAACTCCACATTTTAATTATTCTCTGTTCACTTATTAAACTATACATCACTAAAATTGGTTAGATCGCACCAAACTTAGTTGGAATGGTTTCAAAGAGATGGCTTTCAAACACATCTCAGCTCATAAATTCATTATAAAAGGCCCCAAAAAGAGAGCTTATTTTGGTAAACTATGGAAGAAACTTATAGATGTGATCCTTACTGAATAACTTCCCATTCATACCTTGAGTATAACAGTTATCCTTATTCCTGTTAATTTATCGGAGAACCACTGCTAACCCAATTAATATTATATTTTTGCAATACCACTGCAGAGGAAATGTAGCACTTTTGGTTGTAAATATTGTATATAATTGTTTTTGGTTAAATTGATTACAATGCTCTCATTGAGCTGTTCCTATCCTTCTCATATGTATCATTGCTAAACTATGTGGTTACTCACAATATTCTGTAATTATTCATCGTTGCATTTTAATGTGCATAACTGTAATGTATTTCCTCTCTCAGTATGCATTGTTTCATACTTTGAAAAATAAAAGAATTATTTGAAAAAAAAAAAAAGACAGGAAAAAAGATGCATGAACTGGAAAATCACTCCAGAAGGACTAACATCAGGATAACTGGAATAATGACAGAATGAAGTGGAACAATTTATAATTCACCTATAACATCAGAGTTTTGTGATACCAGGAAATCAAGAAACTTAGAGAGAGAGCATGCACAAAATGAGACATTGGCATGCAGCAGTAGGATTTAATGTACAGTACAGGAAAAGGCAATAGTGAGAAGGGAATGGAGGTGGGCAGCTATAAATAAAAGGAGAGCGAGAAAATGAAACTACTGCAAAGATAAGTAAAGGTGTCAGTAGGGGGAGTATGAAAGACAGGAACAAAGTTTAAGATCTAAGTCACTATCAAGAGAAAACTGATGAGTACAGAAGTGAAGAAGGGAATAACAGAAGGAAGGGTGATTGATAAGTTATAGAGAGAGCTAGAGATGGTATAGAATGAAGCTGGAAGAAATGGAAACAGATTGGAAGCACTACAGATCAGAGAAAATGAAATAAGGACCGGATCAGAGGATGAAATTAATACAGAACAGCAGATTCAACAGTAGTGAAAAAGGGACTATTGGTGGATAGTGTGGGAGCATAAGGGAAACAGCTAGCCAAGAAATACAAGAAGAAATGGGCAGAGCAAGCAGTGTGAAGGAAAAGGGAGGAGAATGAAAATATTTAGATGAGGATGAGCTAACCATAAAAAACGTTAATGTGTATTACAAGGAGACTAACAATGGGAAGATATAGAAGCCACAGAATGGAGCTGGGGAAAGTATGTTTAGGGGTATAAGGACAAGCTAAATGTAGATGAGACAAGGGATGATGAGATAAGAAAAGAAAGAGGACAGCTGGTGGGCTAGCTGAATTCTACAGATGGGGAGGGCAGGAAATGTGGAAGGTCTCTGAGGGGGAATACAAGAGAATATAGGATGTGAACAAAATGGCTGTAAGTATGAGTCATAATGCCTAAACGGGGAGGAGAAAGGGAGGAGGTGGGACATTATAGACCTATCTCTTTCATTAGTGTAGATATCATGATTTTTTTCGCAAAGGTATTTACAGGAAGCTTGGATAAAGTATTGTCAGAAATAGATCAAGCAGCACAAAATGACTTCATGAAGGGGAGGAAGGCAGAAAAAAAATAAAGGAATCCACTGGGTTATGCATAGGAAGGAAGACCAGCAGGCAGGGAAAGGTGGGATGATGATCTCTGACCTGCAGAAGGCATTTCATAGGATGGGTTAGGAATTCAAAAACTGAGCAGCTGAGCAGCTAAGGCAGGTTTAAGAAAATTGCATACCTTGGATACAGGCTATACACAACTTCCAGAAACTGAAATGCTCATAAATGGAGGAGTATCTGAGAAGGCAAGTATAAAGAGAAGGATCAGGCAGGTGTGCCCACTGTCACAAGAACTGTTCACTTGGTTGTGTTTGAGAGGCTGGTAGTGGAAAGCAAGCACAATTAAGCAATCATAGAAGAAAAGGAGGGGATAGAATCTGAGTTTGTGTTATATGTAGATCATGTGGCTGCAACAATGCAAACTATAAAAGAGAAATTTGTGAAGTATAAGGTAGTTGTGGGACTAAGGTACAACAACAAAAGTACAGTCATAGTAAGATTAGGAAAAGGGAAAAGGAGAGCGGGACTAGGGGGGATAAAAGATGTGTAGTTCCCAGAGTACCTGGAACTCTATGTTGAGAGCATGGTAACAGAGGGAGTACAAGGTAAACTTAGAGGAGCTTGGAAAATAATTAAAGGATGCTCAACAGAGGGGAGTACACTTATAAACTGCTTGTGAGAAATAATACATTCACATACTCGGCTACATAAATACTGACCTTAGTGACAAATGGCTGCAGCAAATGCAAAGACATAGAGGACTGAGCCAATAAAGGGAAAGCAAGAAGAGTAAGCAAGGCAAAATGGGAATGAATAGGGAATCCTGACACATAAATGGGAATGAATAGGGAATCCTGACACATAAATGGGAATGAGTAGGGAATCCTGACATGTGCACTGACATGTAACTCCATTTAATGGACAATAGGGAATCCAGACATGTGCACTAACTTCATTTAATGGATAGAAGCATCAAAAAAGGAGGTTATGCAAGAGAGAGAAAGAGAGAGAGATGTGGAGATGCTTACTGAAGGACATGAATGAAGAGACAAAATGCCCTAAGATATATGTCATGGAGTGAAGGTAACTGAAAAAAATCTATGGCTAACAGAAGGACAAGGACAAAAAAGATAAAAGTAAAGAATTGGGAATGGTATGAAGAATGTAATGGAGTTGCTGGATACGTACAGAAGACAATTCAGGCAGTGAGGCACATGGAGAAAGTATGCAGCAAGAGAGATCAAAGTCTGAGAATACTGCATCACTTGTATCTATCCCCATGACATTGCAATAGGAAGATAGAATTGAGGATGGTGGGTGCTGAATTTTCAGCAAGAATAGACAGTAATGATTGACATGTTCTGGGACTGTGGAAACCATTAAACTGAGTTTGGTCTTTCACTTTCCAATATTAATTACGTTATAGTTTCACAATCTTTTTTGAACATTGTTATTTTTCAATATGAACACCATTCAGCTATAGTACTTTACAAAATATCTGAGTACATGTAACACTCAATTAGAATGGAAATATTTGTAAGGACTAAAATGTTTTTGTTAAAATCCCATTTCCTACATTATTTTGCATTATTTTATACTAGTTATTTGTTTAAGAGCTTTTGTATAGTATGGTGATATAATAAAACACATTTTCCTATTTACATATTTCTTTAGTGTAAACATTATTTTTACTTCAAGTAAAAGATGTAAGTTGACAAGAGTATAAAAACTTAAAGCTTTCTTCAAATATTTCATCTCTTATTAGTAATCACTTTAGTCTATTTTGAAATAATATCCATTAATGGATTCGAAACAACAGTCACTTCTTATACTGCATACGATTAAAACAAATTTCCATGGTATGTAAGGTTATATCTTGATTAAAATTGGAACAAACACCTTGGGAAAAAAATGATAGCATACTTTACAATAATTCTTCCTTGATGCTTTATCCTAAGGAAGCTGGACAAAGGTCTTGAAGTTGCCAGCAAGATGCCATAATGTATCCATATTATATAATTTCTGCAAGTTCATTATTCAGCATTTAGATTGACATCAATGAAATATGCATATGATTGCCAGTGTTGGCATTACAGATCTGAATCATGACTTATTGCATTGTTATGGAGTTGCCTTCAGGTGTTTCACTGGTCTTGTATCAAAAAGAAAGGATGTAATACACACACACACACACACACACACACACATATATATATATATATATATATATATATATATATATATATATATATATATATATATAC